>NW_024412123.1:0-145444 GCF_016920715.1 Anopheles arabiensis | reverse complement strand
AAAGTCGAAAATTTTGTTTTTGGGTCAAAATTTCATCCATAACCACAAGGGTGGGTGAAATAGCTATTTTGAACAAAACGTCTAACTTTAAACGGCCATAACTTTTGAAAAACAAGAGCTAGAGACGTAGTTTTTGCACCATTAGAAAGGAAATGTATTCCTCTAAAACCAATGTTGCTTGGTCGAAATTCGGAAAATTTTGTTTTGGGTCAAAATTTCATCCATAACCACAGGGGTGGGTGAAATAGCTATTTTGAAGCAAAACGTCTAACTTTAAACGGCCATAACTTTTGAAAAACAAGAGCTAGAGACGTAGTTTTGCACCATTAGAAAGGAAATGTATTCCTCTAAAACCGATGTTGCTTGGTCGAAATTCGGAAAATTTTGTTTTGGGTCAAAATTTCATCCATAACCACAGGGGTGGGTGAAATAGCTATTTTGAAGCAAAACGTCTAACTTTAAACGGCCATAACTTTTGAAAAACAAGAGCTAGAGACGTAGTTTTTGCACCATTAGAAAGGAAATGTATTCCTCTAAAACCGATGTTGCTTGGTCGAAATTCGGAAAATTTTGTTTTGGGTCAAAATTTCATCCATAACCACAGGGTGGGTGAAATAGCTATTTTGAAGCAAAAACGTCTAACTTTAAACGGCCATAACTTTTGAAAAACAAGAGCTAGACGTAGTTTTTGCACCATTAGAAAGGAAATGTATTCCTCTAAAACCAATGTTGCTTGGTCGAAATTCGGAAAATTTTGTTTTTGGGTCAAAATTTCATCCATAACCACAGGGGTGGGTGAAATAGCTATTTTGAAGCAAAAACGTCTAACTTTAAAAGGCCATAACTTTTGAAAAACAAGAGCTAGAGACGTAGTTTTTGCACCATTAGAAAGGAAATGTATGTCTCTAAAACCGATGTTGCTTGGTCGAAATTCGGAAAATTTTGTTTTTGGGTCAAAATTTCATCCATAACCACAGGGTGGGTGAAATAGCTATTTTGAAGCAAAAACGTCTAACTTTAAACGGCCATAACTTTTGAAAAACAAGAGCTAGAGACGTAGTTTTGCACCATTAGAAAGGAAATGTATTTCTAAAACCGATGTTGCTTGGTCGAAATTCGGAAAATTTTGTTTTTGGGTCAAAATTTCATCCATAACCACAGGGGTGGGTGAAATAGCTATTTTGAAGCAAAACGTCTAACTTTAAAAAGGCCATAACTTTTGAAAAACAAGAGCTAGAGACGTAGTTTTGCACCATTAGAAAGGAAATGTATTTCTAAAACCGATGTTGCTTGGTCGAAATTCGGAAAATTTTGTTTTTGGGTCAAAATTTCATCCATAACCACAGGGGTGGGTGAAATAGCTATTTTGAAGCAAAACGTCTAACTTTAAAGGCCATAACTTTTGAAAACAAGAGCTAGAGACGTAGTTTTGCACCATTAGAAAGGAAATGTATTCCTCTAAAACCGATGTTGCTTGGTCGAAATTCGGAAAATTTTGTTTTTGGGTCAAAATTTCATCCATAACCACAGGGTGGGTGAAATAGCTATTTTGAAGCAAAAACGTCTAACTTTAAAGGCCATAACTTTTGAAAAACAAGAGCTAGAGACGTAGTTTTGCACCATTAGAAAGGAAATGTATTCCTCTAAAACCGATGTTGCTTGGTCGAAATTCGAAAATTTTGTTTTGGGTCAAAATTTCATCCATAACCACAGGGGTGGGTGAAATAGCTATTTTGAAGCAAAAACGTCTAACTTTAAAACGGCCATAACTTTTGAAAACAAGAGCTAGAGACGTAGTTTTTGCACCATTAGAAAGGAAATGTATTCCTCTAAAACCGATGTTGCTTGGTCGAAATTCGAAAATTTTGTTTTTGGGTCAAAATTTCATCCATAACCACAGGGGTGGGTGAAATAGCTATTTTGAAGCAAAAACGTCTAACTTTAAACGGCCATAACTTTTGAAAACAAGAGCTAGAGACGTAGTTTTTGCACCATTAGAAAGGAAATGTATTTCTCTAAAACCGATGTTGCTTGGTCGAAATTCGGAAAATTTTGTTTTTGGTCAAAATTTCATCCATAACCACAGGGTGGGTGAAATAGCTATTTTGAAGCAAAACGTCTAACTTTAAACGGCCATAACTTTTGAAAAACAAGAGCTAGAGACGTAGTTTTGCACCATTAGAAAGGAAATGTATTCCTCTAAAACCGATGTTGCTTGGTCGAAATTCGGAAAATTTTGTTTTTGGGTCAAAATTTCATCCATAACCACAGGGTGGGTGAAATAGCTATTTTGAAGCAAAACGTCTAACTTTAAAGGCCATAACTTTTGAAAAACAAGAGCTAGAGACGTAGTTTTTGCACCATTAGAAAGGAAATGTATTTCTCTAAAACCGATGTTGCTTGGTCGAAATTCGGAAAATTTTGTTTTTGGGTCAAAATTTCATCCATAACCACAGGGGTGGGTGAAATAGCTATTTTGAAGCAAAAACGTCTAACTTTAACAGGCCATAACTTTTGAAAAACAAGAGCTAGAGACGTAGTTTTTGCACCATTAGAAAGGAAATGTATTCCTCTAAAACCGATGTTGCTTGGTCGAAATTCGGAAAATTTTGTTTTGGGTCAAAATTTCATCCATAACCACAGGGGTGGGTGAAATAGCTATTTTGAAGCAAAAACGTCTAACTTTAAACGGCCATAACTTTTGAAAAACAAGAGCTAGAGACGTAGTTTTGCACCATTAGAAAGGAAATGTATTCTCTAAAACCGATGTTGCTTGGTCGAAATTCGGAAAATTTTGTTTTGGGTCAAAATTTCATCCATAACCACAGGGGTGGGTGAAATAGCTATTTTGAAGCAAAAACGTCTAACTTTAAACGGCCATAACTTTTGAAAAACAAGAGCTAGAGACGTAGTTTTGCACCATTAGAAAGGAAATGTATTCCTCTAAAACCGATGTTGCTTGGTCGAAATTCGGAAAATTTTGTTTTTGGGTCAAAATTTCATCCATAACCACAGGGGTGGGTGAAATAGCTATTTTGAAGCAAAAACGTCTAACTTTAAACGGCCATAACTTTTGAAAAACAAGAGCTAGAGACGTAGTTTTTGCACCATTAGAAAGGAAATGTATTCTAAAACCGATGTTGCTTGGTCGAAATTCGGAAAATTTTGTTTTGGGTCAAAATTTCATCCATAACCACAGGGGTGGGTGAAATAGCTATTTTGAAGCAAAACGTCTAACTTTAAACGGCCATAACTTTTGAAAAACAAGAGCTAGAGACGTAGTTTTGCACCATTAGAAAGGAAATGTATTTCTCTAAAACCGATGTTGCTTGGTCGAAATTCGGAAAATTTTGTTTTTGGGTCAAAATTTCATCCATAACCACAGGGGTGGGTGAAATAGCTATTTTGAAGCAAAAACGTCTAACTTTAAACGGCCATAACTTTTGAAAAACAAGAGCTAGAGACGTAGTTTTTGCACCATTAGAAAGGAAATGTATTCCTCTAAAACCGATGTTGCTTGGTCGAAATTCGGAAAATTTTGTTTTGGGTCAAAATTTCATCCATAACCACAGGGTGGGTGAAATAGCTATTTTGAAGCAAAAACGTCTAACTTTAAACGGCCATAACTTTTGAAAAACAAGAGCTAGAGACGTAGTTTTTGCACCATTAGAAAGGAAATGTATTCCTCTAAAACCGATGTTGCTTGGTCGAAATTCGGAAAATTTTGTTTTTGGGTCAAAATTTCATCCATAACCACAGGGGTGGGTGAAATAGCTATTTTGAAGCAAAAACGTCTAACTTTAAACGGCCATAACTTTTGAAAAACAAGAGCTAGAGACGTAGTTTTTGCACCATTAGAAAGGAAATGTATTTCTCTAAAACCAATGTTGCTTGGTCGAAATTCGGAAAATTTTGTTTTGGGTCAAAATTTCATCCATAACCACAGGGGTGGGTGAAATAGCTATTTTGAAGCAAAACGTCTAACTTTAAAGGCCATAACTTTTGAAAAACAAGAGCTAGAGACGTAGTTTTTGCACCATTAGAAAGGAAATGTATTCCTCTAAAACCGATGTTGCTTGGTCGAAATTCGGAAAATTTTGTTTTGGGTCAAAATTTCATCCATAACCACAGGGGTGGGTGAAATAGCTATTTTGAAGCAAAAACGTCTAACTTTAAACGGCCATAACTTTTGAAAAACAAGAGCTAGAGACGTAGTTTTGCACCATTAGAAAGGAAATGTATTCCTCTAAAACCGATGTTGCTTGGTCGAAATTCGGAAAATTTTGTTTTGGGTCAAAATTTCATCCATAACCACAGGGGTGGGTGAAATAGCTATTTTGAAGCAAAAACGTCTAACTTTAAACGGCCATAACTTTTGAAAAACAAGAGCTAGAGACGTAGTTTTGCACCATTAGAAAGGAAATGTATTCCTCTAAAACCGATGTTGCTTGGTCGAAATTCGGAAAATTTTGTTTTGGGTCAAAATTTCATCCATAACCACAGGGGTGGGTGAAATAGCTATTTTGAAGCAAAACGTCTAACTTTAAAGGCCATAACTTTTGAAAAACAAGAGCTAGAGACGTAGTTTTTGCACCATTAGAAAGGAAATGTATTCCTCTAAAACCAATGTTGCTTGGTCGAAATTCGGAAAATTTTGTTTTGGGTCAAAATTTCATCCATAACCACAGGGGTGGGTGAAATAGCTATTTTGAAGCAAAAACGTCTAACTTTAAAAGGCCATAACTTTTGAAAAACAAGAGCTAGAGACGTAGTTTTGCACCATTAGAAAGGAAATGTATTTCTCTAAAACCGATGTTGCTTGGTCGAAATTCGGAAAATTTTGTTTTTGGGTCAAAATTTCATCCATAACCACAGGGTGGGTGAAATAGCTATTTTGAAGCAAAAACGTCTAACTTTAAACGGCCATAACTTTTGAAAAACAAGAGCTAGAGACGTAGTTTTTGCACCATTAGAAAGGAAATGTATTCCTCTAAAACCGATGTTGCTTGGTCGAAATTCGGAAAATTTTGTTTTTGGGTCAAAATTTCATCCATAACCACAGGGTGGGTGAAATAGCTATTTTGAAGCAAAACGTCTAACTTTAAAAGGCCATAACTTTTGAAAAACAAGAGCTAGAGACGTAGTTTTGCACCATTAGAAAGGAAATGTATTCCTCTAAAACCGATGTTGCTTGGTCGAAATTCGGAAAATTTTGTTTTTGGGTCAAAATTTCATCCATAACCACAGGGTGGGTGAAATAGCTATTTTGAAGCAAAAACGTCTAACTTTAAAAGGCCATAACTTTTGAAAAACAAGAGCTAGAGACGTAGTTTTGCACCATTAGAAAGGAAATGTATTCCTCTAAAACCGATGTTGCTTGGTCGAAATTCGGAAAATTTTGTTTTTGGGTCAAAATTTCATCCATAACCACAGGGGTGGGTGAAATAGCTATTTTGAAGCAAAAACGTCTAACTTTAAACGGCCATAACTTTTGAAAAACAAGAGCTAGAGACGTAGTTTTTGCACCATTAGAAAGGAAATGTATTCCTCTAAAACCGATGTTGCTTGGTCGAAATTCGGAAAATTTTGTTTTGGGTCAAAATTTCATCCATAACCACAGGGGTGGGTGAAATAGCTATTTTGAAGCAAAAACGTCTAACTTTAAACGGCCATAACTTTTGAAAAACAAGAGCTAGAGACGTAGTTTTTGCACCATTAGAAAGGAAATGTATTCCTCTAAAACCGATGTTGCTTGGTCGAAATTCGAAAATTTTGTTTTTGGGTCAAAATTTCATCCATAACCACAGGGGTGGGTGAAATAGCTATTTTGAAGCAAAAACGTCTAACTTTAAACGGCCATAACTTTTGAAAAACAAGAGCTAGAGACGTAGTTTTGCACCATTAGAAAGGAAATGTATTCCTCTAAAACCGATGTTGCTTGGTCGAAATTCGGAAAATTTTGTTTTTGGGTCAAAATTTCATCCATAACCACAGGGTGGGTGAAATAGCTATTTTGAAGCAAAAACGTCTAACTTTAAACGGCCATAACTTTTGAAAAACAAGAGCTAGAGACGTAGTTTTGCACCATTAGAAAGGAAATGTATTTCTCTAAAACCGATGTTGCTTGGTCGAAATTCGGAAAATTTTGTTTTGGGTCAAAATTTCATCCATAACCACAGGGGTGGGTGAAATAGCTATTTTGAAGCAAAAACGTCTAACTTTAAACGGCCATAACTTTTGAAAAACAAGAGCTAGAGACGTAGTTTTTGCACCATTAGAAAGGAAATGTATTCCTCTAAAACCGATGTTGCTTGGTCGAAATTCGGAAAATTTTGTTTTTGGGTCAAAATTTCATCCATAACCACAGGGTGGGTGAAATAGCTATTTTGAAGCAAAAACGTCTAACTTTAAACGGCCATAACTTTTGAAAAACAAGAGCTAGAGACGTAGTTTTTGCACCATTAGAAAGGAAATGTATTTCTAAAACCGATGTTGCTTGGTCGAAATTCGGAAAATTTTGTTTTGGGTCAAAATTTCATCCATAACCACAGGGGTGGGTGAAATAGCTATTTTGAAGCAAAAACGTCTAACTTTAAACGGCCATAACTTTTGAAAAACAAGAGCTAGAGACGTAGTTTTTGCACCATTAGAAAGGAAATGTATTTCTAAAACCGATGTTGCTTGGTCGAAATTCGGAAAATTTTGTTTTGGGTCAAAATTTCATCCATAACCACAGGGTGGGTGAAATAGCTATTTTGAAGCAAAAACGTCTAACTTTAAACGGCCATAACTTTTGAAAAACAAGAGCTAGAGACGTAGTTTTTGCACCATTAGAAAGGAAATGTATTCCTCTAAAACCGATGTTGCTTGGTCGAAATTCGGAAAATTTTGTTTTGGGTCAAAATTTCATCCATAACCACAGGGTGGGTGAAATAGCTATTTTGAAGCAAAAACGTCTAACTTTAAACGGCCATAACTTTTGAAAAACAAGAGCTAGAGACGTAGTTTTGCACCATTAGAAAGGAAATGTATTTCTAAAACCGATGTTGCTTGGTCGAAATTCGGAAAATTTTGTTTTTGGGTCAAAATTTCATCCATAACCACAGGGGTGGGTGAAATAGCTATTTTGAAGCAAAAACGTCTAACTTTAAACGGCCATAACTTTTGAAAAACAAGAGCTAGAGACGTAGTTTTTGCACCATTAGAAAGGAAATGTATTCCTCTAAAACCGATGTTGCTTGGTCGAAATTCGGAAAATTTTGTTTTTGGGTCAAAATTTCATCCATAACCACAGGGGTGGGTGAAATAGCTATTTTGAAGCAAAAACGTCTAACTTTAAACGGCCATAACTTTTGAAAAACAAGAGCTAGAGACGTAGTTTTTGCACCATTAGAAAGGAAATGTATTCCTCTAAAACCGATGTTGCTTGGTCGAAATTCGGAAAATTTTGTTTTTGGGTCAAAATTTCATCCATAACCACAGGGTGGGTGAAATAGCTATTTTGAAGCAAAAACGTCTAACTTTAAACGGCCATAACTTTTGAAAAACAAGAGCTAGAGACGTAGTTTTTGCACCATTAGAAAGGAAATGTATTCCTCTAAAACCGATGTTGCTTGGTCGAAATTCGGAAAATTTTGTTTTTGGGTCAAAATTTCATCCATAACCACAGGGTGGGTGAAATAGCTATTTTGAAGCAAAAACGTCTAACTTTAAACGGCCATAACTTTTGAAAAACAAGAGCTAGAGACGTAGTTTTTGCACCATTAGAAAGGAAATGTATTCCTCTAAAACCGATGTTGCTTGGTCGAAATTCGGAAAATTTTGTTTTTGGGTCAAAATTTCATCCATAACCACAGGGTGGGTGAAATAGCTATTTTGAAGCAAAAACGTCTAACTTTAAACGGCCATAACTTTTGAAAAACAAGAGCTAGAGACGTAGTTTTTGCACCATTAGAAAGGAAATGTATTCCTCTAAAACCGATGTTGCTTGGTCGAAATTCGGAAAATTTTGTTTTGGGTCAAAATTTCATCCATAACCACAGGGTGGGTGAAATAGCTATTTTGAAGCAAAAACGTCTAACTTTAAAAGGCCATAACTTTTGAAAAACAAGAGCTAGAGACGTAGTTTTTGCACCATTAGAAAGGAAATGTATTCCTCTAAAACCGATGTTGCTTGGTCGAAATTCGGAAAATTTTGTTTTGGGTCAAAATTTCATCCATAACCACAGGGGTGGGTGAAATAGCTATTTTGAAGCAAAACGTCTAACTTTAAACGGCCATAACTTTTGAAAAACAAGAGCTAGAGACGTAGTTTTTGCACCATTAGAAAGGAAATGTATTCCTCTAAAACCGATGTTGCTTGGTCGAAATTCGGAAAATTTTGTTTTTGGGTCAAAATTTCATCCATAACCACAGGGTGGGTGAAATAGCTATTTTGAAGCAAAACGTCTAACTTTAAACGGCCATAACTTTTGAAAAACAAGAGCTAGAGACGTAGTTTTTGCACCATTAGAAAGGAAATGTATTCTCTAAAACCGATGTTGCTTGGTCGAAATTCGGAAAATTTTGTTTTTGGGTCAAAATTTCATCCATAACCACAGGGGTGGGTGAAATAGCTATTTTGAAGCAAAAACGTCTAACTTTAAACGGCCATAACTTTTGAAAAACAAGAGCTAGAGACGTAGTTTTTGCACCATTAGAAAGGAAATGTATTCCTCTAAAACCGATGTTGCTTGGTCGAAATTCGGAAAATTTTGTTTTTGGGTCAAAATTTCATCCATAACCACAGGGTGGGTGAAATAGCTATTTTGAAGCAAAAACGTCTAACTTTAAAAGGCCATAACTTTTGAAAAACAAGAGCTAGAGACGTAGTTTTTGCACCATTAGAAAGGAAATTTATTCCTCTAAAACCGATGTTGCTTGGTCGAAATTCGGAAAATTTTGTTTTGGGTCAAAATTTCATCCATAACCACAGGGGTGGGTGAAATAGCTATTTTGAAGCAAAACGTCTAACTTTAAACGGCCATAACTTTTGAAAAACAAGAGCTAGAGACGTAGTTTTGCACCATTAGAAAGGAAATGTATTCCTCTAAAACCGATGTTGCTTGGTCGAAATTCGGAAAATTTTGTTTTTGGGTCAAAATTTCATCCATAACCACAGGGTGGGTGAAATAGCTATTTTGAAGCAAAAACGTCTAACTTTAAACGGCCATAACTTTTGAAAAACAAGAGCTAGAGACGTAGTTTTTGCACCATTAGAAAGGAAATGTATTCCTCTAAAACCGATGTTGCTTGGTCGAAATTCGGAAAATTTTGTTTTGGGTCAAAATTTCATCCATAACCACAGGGTGGGTGAAATAGCTATTTTGAAGCAAAAACGTCTAACTTTAAACGGCCATAACTTTTGAAAAACAAGAGCTAGAGACGTAGTTTTTGCACCATTAGAAAGGAAATGTATTCCTCTAAAACCGATGTTGCTTGGTCGAAATTCGGAAAATTTTGTTTTGGGTCAAAATTTCATCCATAACCACAGGGGTGGGTGAAATAGCTATTTTGAAGCAAAAACGTCTAACTTTAAACGGCCATAACTTTTGAAAAACAAGAGCTAGAGACGTAGTTTTTGCACCATTAGAAAGGAAATGTATTCCTCTAAAACCGATGTTGCTTGGTCGAAATTCGGAAAATTTTGTTTTTGGGTCAAAATTTCATCCATAACCACAGGGGTGGGTGAAATAGCTATTTTGAAGCAAAAACGTCTAACTTTAAACGGCCATAACTTTTGAAAAACAAGAGCTAGAGACGTAGTTTTTGCACCATTAGAAAGGAAATGTATTCCTCTAAAACCGATGTTGCTTGGTCGAAATTCGGAAAATTTTGTTTTTGGGTCAAAATTTCATCCATAACCACAGGGTGGGTGAAATAGCTATTTTGAAGCAAAAACGTCTAACTTTAAACGGCCATAACTTTTGAAAAACAAGAGCTAGAGACGTAGTTTTGCACCATTAGAAAGGAAATGTATTCCTCTAAAACCGATGTTGCTTGGTCGAAATTCGGAAAAT
This sequence comes from Anopheles arabiensis, assembly GCF_016920715.1. Taxonomy (NCBI): domain Eukaryota; kingdom Metazoa; phylum Arthropoda; class Insecta; order Diptera; family Culicidae; genus Anopheles; species Anopheles arabiensis. Next base: position 135,386 of record NW_024412123.1, on the reverse strand, counting down.
TTTGTTTTTGGGTCAAAATTTCATCCATAACCACAGGGGTGGGTGAAATAGCTATTTTGAAGCAAAAACGTCTAACTTTAAACGGCCATAACTTTTGAAAAACAAGAGCTAGAGACGTAGTTTTTGCACCATTAGAAAAGAAATGTATTTCTCAAAACCGATGTTGCTTGGTCGAAATTCGGAAAATTTTGTTTTTGGGTCAAAATTTCATCCATAACCACAGGGGTGGGTGAAATAGCTATTTTGAAGCAAAAACGTCTAACTTTAAACGGCCATAACTTTTGAAAAACAAGAGCTAGAGACGTAGTTTTTGCACCATTAGAAAGGAAATGTATTCCTCTAAAACCGATGTTGCTTGGTCGAAATTCGGAAAATTTTGTTTTTGGGTCAAAATTTCATCCATAACCACAGGGGTGGGTGAAATAGCTATTTTGAAGCAAAAACGTCTAACTTTAAACGGCCATAACTTTTGAAAAACAAGAGCTAGAGACGTAGTTTTTGCACCATTAGAAAGGAAATGTATTCCTCTAAAACCGATGTTGCTTGGTCGAAATTCGGAAAATTTTGTTTTTGGGTCAAAATTTCATCCATAACCACAGGGGTGGGTGAAATAGCTATTTTGAAGCAAAAACGTCTAACTTTAAACGGCCATAACTTTTGAAAAACAAGAGCTAGAGACGTAGTTTTTGCACCATTAGAAAGGAAATGTATTCCTCTAAAACCGATGTTGCTTGGTCGAAATTCGGAAAATTTTGTTTTTGGGTCAAAATTTCATCCATAACCACAGGGTGGGTGAAATAGCTATTTTGAAGCAAAAACGTCTAACTTTAAACGGCCATAACTTTTGAAAAACAAGAGCTAGAGACGTAGTTTTTGCACCATTAGAAAGGAAATGTATTCCTCTAAAACCGATGTTGCTTGGTCGAAATTCGGAAAATTTTGTTTTTGGGTCAAAATTTCATCCATAACCACAGGGGTGGGTGAAATAGCTATTTTGAAGCAAAAACGTCTAACTTTAAACGGCCATAACTTTTGAAAAACAAGAGCTAGAGACGTAGTTTTTGCACCATTAGAAAGGAAATGTATTCCTCTAAAACCGATGTTGCTTGGTCGAAATTCGGAAAATTTTGTTTTGGGTCAAAATTTCATCCATAACCACAGGGGTGGGTGAAATAGCTATTTTGAAGCAAAAACGTCTAACTTTAAAGGCCATAACTTTTGAAAAACAAGAGCTAGAGACGTAGTTTTTGCACCATTAGAAAGGAAATGTATTTCTCTAAAACCGATGTTGCTTGGTCGAAATTCGGAAAATTTTGTTTTTGGGTCAAAATTTCATCCATAACCACAGGGGTGGGTGAAATAGCTATTTTGAAGCAAAAACGTCTAACTTTAAACGGCCATAACTTTTGAAAAACAAGAGCTAGAGACGTAGTTTTTGCACCATTAGAAAGGAAATGTATTCCTCTAAAACCGATGTTGCTTGGTCGAAATTCGGAAAATTTTGTTTTGGGTCAAAATTTCATCCATAACCACAGGGGTGGGTGAAATAGCTATTTTGAAGCAAAAACGTCTAACTTTAAACGGCCATAACTTTTGAAAAACAAGAGCTAGAGACGTAGTTTTTGCACCATTAGAAAGGAAATGTATTCCTAAAACCGATGTTGCTTGGTCGAAATTCGGAAAATTTTGTTTTTGGGTCAAAATTTCATCCATAACCACAGGGGTGGGTGAAATAGCTATTTTGAAGCAAAAACGTCTAACTTTAAACGGCCATAACTTTTGAAAAACAAGAGCTAGAGACGTAGTTTTTGCACCATTAGAAAGGAAATGTATTCTCTAAAACCGATGTTGCTTGGTCGAAATTCGGAAAATTTTGTTTTTGGGTCAAAATTTCATCCATAACCACAGGGGTGGGTGAAATAGCTATTTTGAAGCAAAAACGTCTAACTTTAAAAGGCCATAACTTTTGAAAAACAAGAGCTAGAGACGTAGTTTTTGCACCATTAGAAAGGAAATGTATTCCTCTAAAACCGATGTTGCTTGGTCGAAATTCGGAAAATTTTGTTTTGGGTCAAAATTTCATCCATAACCACAGGGGTGGGTGAAATAGCTATTTTGAAGCAAAAACGTCTAACTTTAAACGGCCATAACTTTTGAAAAACAAGAGCTAGAGACGTAGTTTTTGCACCATTAGAAAGGAAATGTATTCCTCTAAAACCGATGTTGCTTGGTCGAAATTCGGAAAATTTTGTTTTTGGGTCAAAATTTCATCCATAACCACAGGGGTGGGTGAAATAGCTATTTTGAAGCAAAAACGTCTAACTTTAAACGGCCATAACTTTTGAAAAACAAGAGCTAGAGACGTAGTTTTTGCACCATTAGAAAGGAAATGTATTCCTCTAAAACCGATGTTGCTTGGTCGAAATTCGGAAAATTTTGTTTTTGGGTCAAAATTTCATCCATAACCACAGGGTGGGTGAAATAGCTATTTTGAAGCAAAACGTCTAACTTTAAACGGCCATAACTTTTGAAAAACAAGAGCTAGAGACGTAGTTTTGCACCATTAGAAAGGAAATGTATTCCTCTAAAACCGATGTTGCTTGGTCGAAATTCGGAAAATTTTGTTTTGGGTCAAAATTTCATCCATAACCACAGGGGTGGGTGAAATAGCTATTTTGAAGCAAAAACGTCTAACTTTAAACGGCCATAACTTTTGAAAAACAAGAGCTAGAGACGTAGTTTTTGCACCATTAGAAAGGAAATGTATTCCTCTAAAACCGATGTTGCTTGGTCGAAATTCGGAAAATTTTGTTTTTGGGTCAAAATTTCATCCATAACCACAGGGGTGGGTGAAATAGCTATTTTGAAGCAAAAACGGCCATAACTTTTGAAAAACAAGAGCTAGAGACGTAGTTTTTGCACCATTAGAAGTTGCTTGGTCGAAATTCGGAAAATTTTGTTTTTGGGTCAAAATTTCATCCATAACCACAGGGTGGGTGAAATAGCTATTTTGAAGCAAAAACGTCTAACTTTAAACGGCCATAACTTTTGAAAAACAAGAGCTAGAGACGTAGTTTTTGCACCATTAGAAAGGAAATGTATTCCTCTAAAACCGATGTTGCTTGGTCGAAATTCGGAAAATTTTGTTTTGGGTCAAAATTTCATCCATAACCACAGGGGTGGGTGAAATAGCTATTTTGAAGCAAAACGTCTAACTTTAAACGGCCATAACTTTTGAAAAACAAGAGCTAGAGACGTAGTTTTGCACCATTAGAAAGGAAATGTATTCCTCTAAAACCGATGTTGCTTGGTCGAAATTCGGAAAATTTTGTTTTGGGTCAAAATTTCATCCATAACCACAGGGGTGGGTGAAATAGCTATTTTGAAGCAAAAACGTCTAACTTTAAACGGCCATAACTTTTGAAAAACAAGAGCTAGAGACGTAGTTTTGCACCATTAGAAAGGAAATGTATTCCTCTAAAACCGATGTTGCTTGGTCGAAATTCGGAAAATTTTGTTTTGGGTCAAAATTTCATCCATAACCACAGGGTGGGTGAAATAGCTATTTTGAAGCAAAAACGTCTAACTTTAAACGGCCATAACTTTTGAAAAACAAGAGCTAGAGACGTAGTTTTTGCACCATTAGAAAGGAAATGTATTCCTCTAAAACCGATGTTGCTTGGTCGAAATTCGGAAAATTTTGTTTTTGGGTCAAAATTTCATCCATAACCAGAGGTGGGTGAAATAGCTATTTTGAAGCAAAAACGTCTAACTTTAAACGGCCATAACTTTTGAAAAACAAGAGCTAGAGACGTAGTTTTTGCACCATTAGAAAGGAAATGTATTCCTCTAAAACCGATGTTGCTTGGTCGAAATTCGGAAAATTTTGTTTTTGGGTCAAAATTTCATCCATAACCACAGGGGTGGGTGAAATAGCTATTTTGAAGCAAAAACGTCTAACTTTAAACGGCCATAACTTTTGAAAAACAAGAGCTAGAGACGTAGTTTTTGCACCATTAGAAAGGAAATGTATTCCTCTAAAACCGATGTTGCTTGGTCGAAATTCGGAAAATTTTGTTTTTGGGTCAAAATTTCATCCATAACCACAGGGGTGGGTGAAATAGCTATTTTGAAGCAAAAACGTCTAACTTTAAACGGCCATAACTTTTGAAAAACAAGAGCTAGAGACGTAGTTTTTGCACCATTAGAAAGGAAATGTATTCCTCTAAAACCGATGTTGCTTGGTCGAAATTCGGAAAATTTTGTTTTTGGGTCAAAATTTCATCCATAACCACAGGGGTGGGTGAAATAGCTATTTTGAAGCAAAAACGTCTAACTTTAAACGGCCATAACTTTTGAAAAACAAGAGCTAGAGACGTAGTTTTTGCACCATTAGAAAGGAAATGTATTCTCTAAAACCGATGTTGCTTGGTCGAAATTCGGAAAATTTTGTTTTGGGTCAAAATTTCATCCATAACCACAGGGTGGGTGAAATAGCTATTTTGAAGCAAAAACGTCTAACTTTAAACGGCCATAACTTTTGAAAAACAAGAGCTAGAGACGTAGTTTTGCACCATTAGAAAGGAAATGTATTCCTCTAAAACCGATGTTGCTTGGTCGAAATTCGGAAAATTTTGTTTTGGGTCAAAATTTCATCCATAACCACAGGGTGGGTGAAATAGCTATTTTGAAGCAAAAACGTCTAACTTTAAACGGCCATAACTTTTGAAAAACAAGAGCTAGAGACGTAGTTTTTGCACCATTAGAAAGGAAATGTATTCCTCTAAAACCGATGTTGCTTGGTCGAAATTCGGAAAATTTTGTTTTGGGTCAAAATTTCATCCATAACCACAGGGGTGGGTGAAATAGCTATTTTGAAGCAAAAACGTCTAACTTTAAACGGCCATAACTTTTGAAAAACAAGAGCTAGAGACGTAGTTTTTGCACCATTAGAAAGGAAATGTATTCCTCTAAAACCGATGTTGCTTGGTCGAAATTCGGAAAATTTTGTTTTTGGGTCAAAATTTCATCCATAACCACAGGGTGGGTGAAATAGCTATTTTGAAGCAAAAACGTCTAACTTTAAACGGCCATAACTTTTGAAAAACAAGAGCTAGAGACGTAGTTTTTGCACCATTAGAAAGGAAATGTATTCCTCTAAAACCGATGTTGCTTGGTCGAAATTCGGAAAATTTTGTTTTGGGTCAAAATTTCATCCATAACCACAGGGTGGGTGAAATAGCTATTTTGAAGCAAAAACGTCTAACTTTAAACGGCCATAACTTTTGAAAAACAAGAGCTAGAGACGTAGTTTTTGCACCATTAGAAAGGAAATGTATTCCTCTAAAACCGATGTTGCTTGGTCGAAATTCGGAAAATTTTGTTTTTGGGTCAAAATTTCATCCATAACCACAGGGGTGGGTGAAATAGCTATTTTGAAGCAAAAACGTCTAACTTTAAACGGCCATAACTTTTGAAAAACAAGAGCTAGAGACGTAGTTTTTGCACCATTAGAAAGGAAATGTATTCCTCTAAAACCGATGTTGCTTGGTCGAAATTCGGAAAATTTTGTTTTGGGTCAAAATTTCATCCATAACCACAGGGGTGGGTGAAATAGCTATTTTGAAGCAAAAACGTCTAACTTTAAACGGCCATAACTTTTGAAAAACAAGAGCTAGAGACGTAGTTTTTGCACCATTAGAAAGGAAATGTATTCCTCTAAAACCGATGTTGCTTGGTCGAAATTCGGAAAATTTTGTTTTGGGTCAAAATTTCATCCATAACCACAGGGGTGGGTGAAATAGCTATTTTGAAGCAAAAACGTCTAACTTTAAACGGCCATAACTTTTGAAAAACAAGAGCTAGAGACGTAGTTTTTGCACCATTAGAAAGGAAATGTATTCCTCTAAAACCGATGTTGCTTGGTCGAAATTCGGAAAATTTTGTTTTTGGGTCAAAATTTCATCCATAACCACAGGGTGGGTGAAATAGCTATTTTGAAGCAAAACGTCTAACTTTAAACGGCCATAACTTTTGAAAAACAAGAGCTAGAGACGTAGTTTTTGCACCATTAGAAAGGAAATGTATTCCTCTAAAACCGATGTTGCTTGGTCGAAATTCGGAAAATTTTGTTTTTGGGTCAAAATTTCATCCATAACCACAGGGGTGGGTGAAATAGCTATTTTGAAGCAAAAACGTCTAACTTTAAACGGCCATAACTTTTGAAAAACAAGAGCTAGAGACGTAGTTTTTGCACCATTAGAAAGGAAATGTATTCCTCTAAAACCGATGTTGCTTGGTCGAAATTCGGAAAATTTTGTTTTGGGTCAAAATTTCATCCATAACCACAGGGTGGGTGAAATAGCTATTTTGAAGCAAAAACGTCTAACTTTAAACGGCCATAACTTTTGAAAAACAAGAGCTAGAGACGTAGTTTTTGCACCATTAGAAAGGAAATGTATTCCTCTAAAACCGATGTTGCTTGGTCGAAATTCGGAAAATTTTGTTTTTGGGTCAAAATTTCATCCATAACCACAGGGGTGGGTGAAATAGCTATTTTGAAGCAAAAACGTCTAACTTTAAAAGGCCATAACTTTTGAAAAACAAGAGCTAGAGACGTAGTTTTTGCACCATTAGAAAGGAAATGTATTCCTCTAAAACCGATGTTGCTTGGTCGAAATTCGGAAAATTTTGTTTTTGGGTCAAAATTTCATCCATAACCACAGGGGTGGGTGAAATAGCTATTTTGAAGCAAAAACGTCTAACTTTAAAAGGCCATAACTTTTGAAAAACAAGAGCTAGAGACGTAGTTTTTGCACCATTAGAAAGGAAATGTATTCCTCTAAAACCGATGTTGCTTGGTCGAAATTCGGAAAATTTTGTTTTTGGGTCAAAATTTCATCCATAACCACAGGGGTGGGTGAAATAGCTATTTTGAAGCAAAAACGTCTAACTTTAAACGGCCATAACTTTTGAAAAACAAGAGCTAGAGACGTAGTTTTTGCACCATTAGAAAGGAAATGTATTCCTCTAAAACCGATGTTGCTTGGTCGAAATTCGGAAAATTTTGTTTTGGGTCAAAATTTCATCCATAACCACAGGGTGGGTGAAATAGCTATTTTGAAGCAAAAACGTCTAACTTTAAACGGCCATAACTTTTGAAAAACAAGAGCTAGAGACGTAGTTTTTGCACCATTAGAAAGGAAATGTATTCCTCTAAAACCGATGTTGCTTGGTCGAAATTCGGAAAATTTTGTTTTTGGGTCAAAATTTCATCCATAACCACAGGGGTGGGTGAAATAGCTATTTTGAAGCAAAAACGTCTAACTTTAAACGGCCATAACTTTTGAAAAACAAGAGCTAGAGACGTAGTTTTTGCACCATTAGAAAGGAAATGTATTCCTCTAAAACCGATGTTGCTTGGTCGAAATTCGGAAAATTTTGTTTTTGGGTCAAAATTTCATCCATAACCACAGGGTGGGTGAAATAGCTATTTTGAAGCAAAAACGTCTAACTTTAAACGGCCATAACTTTTGAAAAACAAGAGCTAGAGACGTAGTTTTTGCACCATTAGAAAGGAAATGTATTCCTCTAAAACCGATGTTGCTTGGTCGAAATTCGGAAAATTTTGTTTTTGGGTCAAAATTTCATCCATAACCACAGGGGTGGGTGAAATAGCTATTTTGAAGCAAAAACGTCTAACTTTAAACGGCCATAACTTTTGAAAAACAAGAGCTAGAGACGTAGTTTTTGCACCATTAGAAAGGAAATGTATTCCTCTAAAACCGATGTTGCTTGGTCGAAATTCGGAAAATTTTGTTTTGGGTCAAAATTTCATCCATAACCACAGGGTGGGTGAAATAGCTATTTTGAAGCAAAAACGTCTAACTTTAAACGGCCATAACTTTTGAAAAACAAGAGCTAGAGACGTAGTTTTTGCACCATTAGAAAGGAAATGTATTCCTCTAAAACCGATGTTGCTTGGTCGAAATTCGGAAAATTTTGTTTTTGGGTCAAAATTTCATCCATAACCACAGGGGTGGGTGAAATAGCTATTTTGAAGCAAAAACGTCTAACTTTAAACGGCCATAACTTTTGAAAAACAAGAGCTAGAGACGTAGTTTTTGCACCATTAGAAAGGAAATGTATTCCTCTAAAACCGATGTTGCTTGGTCGAAATTCGGAAAATTTTGTTTTTGGGTCAAAATTTCATCCATAACCACAGGGGTGGGTGAAATAGCTATTTTGAAGCAAAAACGTCTAACTTTAAACGGCCATAACTTTTGAAAAACAAGAGCTAGAGACGTAGTTTTTGCACCATTAGAAAGGAAATGTATTCCTCTAAAACCGATGTTGCTTGGTCGAAATTCGGAAAATTTTGTTTTTGGGTCAAAATTTCATCCATAACCACAGGGTGGGTGAAATAGCTATTTTGAAGCAAAAACGTCTAACTTTAAACGGCCATAACTTTTGAAAAACAAGAGCTAGAGACGTAGTTTTTGCACCATTAGAAAGGAAATGTATTCCTCTAAAACCGATGTTGCTTGGTCGAAATTCGGAAAATTTTGTTTTGGGTCAAAATTTCATCCATAACCACAGGGGTGGGTGAAATAGCTATTTTGAAGCAAAAACGTCTAACTTTAAACGGCCATAACTTTTGAAAAACAAGAGCTAGAGACGTAGTTTTTGCACCATTAGAAAGGAAATGTATTCCTCTAAAACCGATGTTGCTTGGTCGAAATTCGGAAAATTTTGTTTTTGGGTCAAAATTTCATCCATAACCACAGGGGTGGGTGAAATAGCTATTTTGAAGCAAAAACGTCTAACTTTAAACGGCCATAACTTTTGAAAAACAAGAGCTAGAGACGTAGTTTTTGCACCATTAGAAAGGAAATGTATTCCTCTAAAACCGATGTTGCTTGGTCGAAATTCGGAAAATTTTGTTTTTGGGTCAAAATTTCATCCATAACCACAGGGGTGGGTGAAATAGCTATTTTGAAGCAAAAACGTCTAACTTTAAACGGCCATAACTTTTGAAAAACAAGAGCTAGAGACGTAGTTTTTGCACCATTAGAAAGGAAATGTATTCTCTAAAACCGATGTTGCTTGGTCGAAATTCGGAAAATTTTGTTTTTGGGTCAAAATTTCATCCATAACCACAGGGTGGGTGAAATAGCTATTTTGAAGCAAAAACGTCTAACTTTAAACGGCCATAACTTTTGAAAAACAAGAGCTAGAGACGTAGTTTTTGCACCATTAGAAAGGAAATGTATTCCTCTAAAACCGATGTTGCTTGGTCGAAATTCGGAAAATTTTGTTTTTGGGTCAAAATTTCATCCATAACCACAGGGTGGGTGAAATAGCTATTTTGAAGCAAAAACGTCTAACTTTAAACGGCCATAACTTTTGAAAAACAAGAGCTAGAGACGTAGTTTTTGCACCATTAGAAAGGAAATGTATTCCTCTAAAACCGATGTTGCTTGGTCGAAATTCGGAAAATTTTGTTTTTGGGTCAAAATTTCATCCATAACCACAGGGGTGGGTGAAATAGCTATTTTGAAGCAAAAACGTCTAACTTTAAACGGCCATAACTTTTGAAAAACAAGAGCTAGAGACGTAGTTTTTGCACCATTAGAAAGGAAATGTATTTCTAAAACCGATGTTGCTTGGTCGAAATTCGGAAAATTTTGTTTTTGGGTCAAAATTTCATCCATAACCACAGGGTGGGTGAAATAGCTATTTTGAAGCAAAAACGTCTAACTTTAAACGGCCATAACTTTTGAAAAACAAGAGCTAGAGACGTAGTTTTTGCACCATTAGAAAGGAAATGTATTCCTCTAAAACCGATGTTGCTTGGTCGAAATTCGGAAAATTTTGTTTTTGGGTCAAAATTTCATCCATAACCACAGGGTGGGTGAAATAGCTATTTTGAAGCAAAAACGTCTAACTTTAAACGGCCATAACTTTTGAAAAACAAGAGCTAGAGACGTAGTTTTTGCACCATTAGAAAGGAAATGTATTCCTCTAAAACCGATGTTGCTTGGTCGAAATTCGGAAAATTTTGTTTTGGGTCAAAATTTCATCCATAACCACAGGGGTGGGTGAAATAGCTATTTTGAAGCAAAAACGTCTAACTTTAAACGGCCATAACTTTTGAAAAACAAGAGCTAGAGACGTAGTTTTTGCACCATTAGAAAGGAAATGTATTCCTCTAAAACCGATGTTGCTTGGTCGAAATTCGGAAAATTTTGTTTTTGGGTCAAAATTTCATCCATAACCACAGGGGTGGGTGAAATAGCTATTTTGAAGCAAAAACGTCTAACTTTAAACGGCCATAACTTTTGAAAAACAAGAGCTAGAGACGTAGTTTTTGCACCATTAGAAAGGAAATGTATTCCTCTAAAACCGATGTTGCTTGGTCGAAATTCGGAAAATTTTGTTTTGGGTCAAAATTTCATCCATAACCACAGGGGTGGGTGAAATAGCTATTTTGAAGCAAAAACGTCTAACTTTAAACGGCCATAACTTTTGAAAAACAAGAGCTAGAGACGTAGTTTTTGCACCATTAGAAAGGAAATGTATTCCTCTAAAACCGATGTTGCTTGGTCGAAATTCGGAAAATTTTGTTTTTGGGTCAAAATTTCATCCATAACCACAGGGTGGGTGAAATAGCTATTTTGAAGCAAAAACGTCTAACTTTAAACGGCCATAACTTTTGAAAAACAAGAGCTAGAGACGTAGTTTTTGCACCATTAGAAAGGAAATGTATTCCTCTAAAACCGATGTTGCTTGGTCGAAATTCGGAAAATTTTGTTTTTGGGTCAAAATTTCATCCATAACCACAGGGGTGGGTGAAATAGCTATTTTGAAGCAAAAACGTCTAACTTTAAACGGCCATAACTTTTGAAAAACAAGAGCTAGAGACGTAGTTTTTGCACCATTAGAAAGGAAATGTATTCCTCTAAAACCGATGTTGCTTGGTCGAAATTCGGAAAATTTTGTTTTGGGTCAAAATTTCATCCATAACCACAGGGGTGGGTGAAATAGCTATTTTGAAGCAAAAACGTCTAACTTTAAACGGCCATAACTTTTGAAAAACAAGAGCTAGAGACGTAGTTTTTGCACCATTAGAAAGGAAATGTATTCCTCTAAAACCGATGTTGCTTGGTCGAAATTCGGAAAATTTTGTTTTTGGGTCAAAATTTCATCCATAACCACAGGGGTGGGTGAAATAGCTATTTTGAAGCAAAAACGTCTAACTTTAAACGGCCATAACTTTTGAAAAACAAGAGCTAGAGACGTAGTTTTTGCACCATTAGAAAGGAAATGTATTCTCTAAAACCGATGTTGCTTGGTCGAAATTCGGAAAATTTTGTTTTTGGGTCAAAATTTCATCCATAACCACAGGGTGGGTGAAATAGCTATTTTGAAGCAAAAACGTCTAACTTTAAACGGCCATAACTTTTGAAAAACAAGAGCTAGAGACGTAGTTTTTGCACCATTAGAAAGGAAATGTATTCCTCTAAAACCGATGTTGCTTGGTCGAAATTCGGAAAATTTTGTTTTTGGGTCAAAATTTCATCCATAACCACAGGGTGGGTGAAATAGCTATTTTGAAGCAAAAACGTCTAACTTTAAACGGCCATAACTTTTGAAAAACAAGAGCTAGAGACGTAGTTTTTGCACCATTAGAAAGGAAATGTATTCCTCTAAAACCGATGTTGCTTGGTCGAAATTCGGAAAATTTTGTTTTGGGTCAAAATTTCATCCATAACCACAGGGGTGGGTGAAATAGCTATTTTGAAGCAAAAACGTCTAACTTTAAACGGCCATAACTTTTGAAAAACAAGAGCTAGAGACGTAGTTTTGCACCATTAGAAAGGAAATGTATTCCTCTAAAACCGATGTTGCTTGGTCGAAATTCGGAAAATTTTGTTTTTGGGTCAAAATTTCATCCATAACCACAGGGGTGGGTGAAATAGCTATTTTGAAGCAAAAACGTCTAACTTTAAACGGCCATAACTTTTGAAAAACAAGAGCTAGAGACGTAGTTTTTGCACCATTAGAAAGGAAATGTATTCCTCTAAAACCGATGTTGCTTGGTCGAAATTCGGAAAATTTTGTTTTTGGGTCAAAATTTCATCCATAACCACAGGGTGGGTGAAATAGCTATTTTGAAGCAAAAACGTCTAACTTTAAACGGCCATAACTTTTGAAAAACAAGAGCTAGAGACGTAGTTTTTGCACCATTAGAAAGGAAATGTATTCCTCTAAAACCGATGTTGCTTGGTCGAAATTCGGAAAATTTTGTTTTTGGGTCAAAATTTCATCCATAACCACAGGGTGGGTGAAATAGCTATTTTGAAGCAAAAACGTCTAACTTTAAACGGCCATAACTTTTGAAAAACAAGAGCTAGAGACGTAGTTTTTGCACCATTAGAAAGGAAATGTATTCCTCTAAAACCGATGTTGCTTGGTCGAAATTCGGAAAATTTTGTTTTTGGGTCAAAATTTCATCCATAACCACAGGGTGGGTGAAATAGCTATTTTGAAGCAAAAACGTCTAACTTTAAACGGCCATAACTTTTGAAAAACAAGAGCTAGAGACGTAGTTTTTGCACCATTAGAAAGGAAATGTATTCCTCTAAAACCGATGTTGCTTGGTCGAAATTCGGAAAATTTTGTTTTGGGTCAAAATTTCATCCATAACCACAGGGTGGGTGAAATAGCTATTTTGAAGCAAAAACGTCTAACTTTAAACGGCCATAACTTTTGAAAAACAAGAGCTAGAGACGTAGTTTTTGCACCATTAGAAAGGAAATGTATTCCTCTAAAACCGATGTTGCTTGGTCGAAATTCGGAAAATTTTGTTTTTGGGTCAAAATTTCATCCATAACCACAGGGGTGGGTGAAATAGCTATTTTGAAGCAAAAACGTCTAACTTTAAACGGCCATAACTTTTGAAAAACAAGAGCTAGAGACGTAGTTTTTGCACCATTAGAAAGGAAATGTATTCCTAAAACCGATGTTGCTTGGTCGAAATTCGGAAAATTTTGTTTTTGGGTCAAAATTTCATCCATAACCACAGGGGTGGGTGAAATAGCTATTTTGAAGCAAAAACGTCTAACTTTAAACGGCCATAACTTTTGAAAAACAAGAGCTAGAGACGTAGTTTTGCACCATTAGAAAGGAAATGTATTCCTCTAAAACCGATGTTGCTTGGTCGAAATTCGGAAAATTTTGTTTTTGGGTCAAAATTTCATCCATAACCACAGGGTGGGTGAAATAGCTATTTTGAAGCAAAAACGTCTAACTTTAAACGGCCATAACTTTTGAAAAACAAGAGCTAGAGACGTAGTTTTTGCACCATTAGAAAGGAAATGTATTCCTCTAAAACCGATGTTGCTTGGTCGAAATTCGGAAAATTTTGTTTTGGGTCAAAATTTCATCCATAACCACAGGGGTGGGTGAAATAGCTATTTTGAAGCAAAAACGTCTAACTTTAAACGGCCATAACTTTTGAAAAACAAGAGCTAGAGACGTAGTTTTTGCACCATTAGAAAGGAAATGTATTCCTCTAAAACCGATGTTGCTTGGTCGAAATTCGGAAAATTTTGTTTTTGGGTCAAAATTTCATCCATAACCACAGGGTGGGTGAAATAGCTATTTTGAAGCAAAAACGTCTAACTTTAAACGGCCATAACTTTTGAAAAACAAGAGCTAGAGACGTAGTTTTTGCACCATTAGAAAGGAAATGTATTCCTCTAAAACCGATGTTGCTTGGTCGAAATTCGGAAAATTTTGTTTTGGGTCAAAATTTCATCCATAACCACAGGGTGGGTGAAATAGCTATTTTGAAGCAAAAACGTCTAACTTTAAACGGCCATAACTTTTGAAAAACAAGAGCTAGAGACGTAGTTTTTGCACCATTAGAAAGGAAATGTATTCCTCTAAAACCGATGTTGCTTGGTCGAAATTCGGAAAATTTTGTTTTTGGGTCAAAATTTCATCCATAACCACAGGGGTGGGTGAAATAGCTATTTTGAAGCAAAAACGTCTAACTTTAAACGGCCATAACTTTTGAAAAACAAGAGCTAGAGACGTAGTTTTTGCACCATTAGAAAGGAAATGTATTCCTCTAAAACCGATGTTGCTTGGTCGAAATTCGGAAAATTTTGTTTTTGGGTCAAAATTTCATCCATAACCACAGGGGTGGGTGAAATAGCTATTTTGAAGCAAAAACGTCTAACTTTAAACGGCCATAACTTTTGAAAAACAAGAGCTAGAGACGTAGTTTTTGCACCATTAGAAAGGAAATGTATTCCTCTAAAACCGATGTTGCTTGGTCGAAATTCGGAAAATTTTGTTTTTGGGTCAAAATTTCATCCATAACCACAGGGGTGGGTGAAATAGCTATTTTGAAGCAAAAACGTCTAACTTTAAACGGCCATAACTTTTGAAAAACAAGAGCTAGAGACGTAGTTTTTGCACCATTAGAAAGGAAATGTATTCCTCTAAAACCGATGTTGCTTGGTCGAAATTCGGAAAATTTTGTTTTTGGGTCAAAATTTCATCCATAACCACAGGGGTGGGTGAAATAGCTATTTTGAAGCAAAAACGTCTAACTTTAAACGGCCATAACTTTTGAAAGCAAGAGCTAGTTTTTGCACCATTAGAAAGGAAATGTATTCCTCTAAAACCGATGTTGCTTGGTCGAAATTCGGAAAATTTTGTTTTTGGGTCAAAATTTCATCCATAACCACAGGGGTGGGTGAAATAGCTATTTTGAAGCAAAAACGTCTAACTTTAAACGGCCATAACTTTTGAAAAACAAGAGCTAGAGACGTAGTTTTTGCACCATTAGAAAGGAAATGTATTCCTCTAAAACCGATGTTGCTTGGTCGAAATTCGGAAAATTTTGTTTTTGGGTCAAAATTTCATCCATAACCACAGGGGTGGGTGAAATAGCTATTTTGAAGCAAAAACGTCTAACTTTAAACGGCCATAACTTTTGAAAAACAAGAGCTAGAGACGTAGTTTTTGCACCATTAGAAAGGAAATGTATTCCTCTAAAACCGATGTTGCTTGGTCGAAATTCGGAAAATTTTGTTTTGGGTCAAAATTTCATCCATAACCACAGGGTGGGTGAAATAGCTATTTTGAAGCAAAAACGTCTAACTTTAAACGGCCATAACTTTTGAAAAACAAGAGCTAGAGACGTAGTTTTTGCACCATTAGAAAGGAAATGTATTCCTCTAAAACCGATGTTGCTTGGTCGAAATTCGGAAAATTTTGTTTTTGGGTCAAAATTTCATCCATAACCACAGGGGTGGGTGAAATAGCTATTTTGAAGCAAAAACGTCTAACTTTAAACGGCCATAACTTTTGAAAAACAAGAGCTAGAGACGTAGTTTTTGCACCATTAGAAAGGAAATGTATTCCTCTAAAACCGATGTTGCTTGGTCGAAATTCGGAAAATTTTGTTTTTGGGTCAAAATTTCATCCATAACCACAGGGTGGGTGAAATAGCTATTTTGAAGCAAAAACGTCTAACTTTAAACGGCCATAACTTTTGAAAAACAAGAGCTAGAGACGTAGTTTTTGCACCATTAGAAAGGAAATGTATTCCTCTAAAACCGATGTTGCTTGGTCGAAATTCGGAAAATTTTGTTTTGGGTCAAAATTTCATCCATAACCACAGGGGTGGGTGAAATAGCTATTTTGAAGCAAAAACGTCTAACTTTAAACGGCCATAACTTTTGAAAAACAAGAGCTAGAGACGTAGTTTTTGCACCATTAGAAAGGAAATGTATTCCTCTAAAACCGATGTTGCTTGGTCGAAATTCGGAAAATTTTGTTTTGGGTCAAAATTTCATCCATAACCACAGGGGTGGGTGAAATAGCTATTTTGAAGCAAAAACGTCTAACTTTAAACGGCCATAACTTTTGAAAAACAAGAGCTAGAGACGTAGTTTTTGCACCATTAGAAAGGAAATGTATTCCTCTAAAACCGATGTTGCTTGGTCGAAATTCGGAAAATTTTGTTTTGGGTCAAAATTTCATCCATAACCACAGGGGTGGGTGAAATAGCTATTTTGAAGCAAAAACGTCTAACTTTAAACGGCCATAACTTTTGAAAAACAAGAGCTAGAGACGTAGTTTTTGCACCATTAGAAAGGAAATGTATTCCTCTAAAACCGATGTTGCTTGGTCGAAATTCGGAAAATTTTGTTTTTGGGTCAAAATTTCATCCATAACCACAGGGGTGGGTGAAATAGCTATTTTGAAGCAAAAACGTCTAACTTTAAACGGCCATAACTTTTGAAAAACAAGAGCTAGAGACGTAGTTTTTGCACCATTAGAAAGGAAATGTATTCCTCTAAAACCGATGTTGCTTGGTCGAAATTCGGAAAATTTTGTTTTTGGGTCAAAATTTCATCCATAACCACAGGGGTGGGTGAAATAGCTATTTTGAAGCAAAAACGTCTAACTTTAAACGGCCATAACTTTTGAAAAACAAGAGCTAGAGACGTAGTTTTTGCACCATTAGAAAGGAAATGTATTCCTCTAAAACCGATGTTGCTTGGTCGAAATTCGGAAAATTTTGTTTTGGGTCAAAATTTCATCCATAACCACAGGGTGGGTGAAATAGCTATTTTGAAGCAAAAACGTCTAACTTTAAACGGCCATAACTTTTGAAAAACAAGAGCTAGAGACGTAGTTTTTGCACCATTAGAAAGGAAATGTATTCCTCTAAAACCGATGTTGCTTGGTCGAAATTCGGAAAATTTTGTTTTTGGGTCAAAATTTCATCCATAACCACAGGGGTGGGTGAAATAGCTATTTTGAAGCAAAAACGTCTAACTTTAAACGGCCATAACTTTTGAAAAACAAGAGCTAGAGACGTAGTTTTTGCACCATTAGAAAGGAAATGTATTCCTCTAAAACCGATGTTGCTTGGTCGAAATTCGGAAAATTTTGTTTTTGGGTCAAAATTTCATCCATAACCACAGGGTGGGTGAAATAGCTATTTTGAAGCAAAAACGTCTAACTTTAAACGGCCATAACTTTTGAAAAACAAGAGCTAGAGACGTAGTTTTTGCACCATTAGAAAGGAAATGTATTCCTCTAAAACCGATGTTGCTTGGTCGAAATTCGGAAAATTTTGTTTTTGGGTCAAAATTTCATCCATAACCACAGGGGTGGGTGAAATAGCTATTTTGAAGCAAAAACGTCTAACTTTAAACGGCCATAACTTTTGAAAAACAAGAGCTAGAGACGTAGTTTTTGCACCATTAGAAAGGAAATGTATTCCTCTAAAACCGATGTTGCTTGGTCGAAATTCGGAAAATTTTGTTTTGGGTCAAAATTTCATCCATAACCACAGGGGTGGGTGAAATAGCTATTTTGAAGCAAAAACGTCTAACTTTAAACGGCCATAACTTTTGAAAAACAAGAGCTAGAGACGTAGTTTTTGCACCATTAGAAAGGAAATGTATTCCTCTAAAACCGATGTTGCTTGGTCGAAATTCGGAAAATTTTGTTTTTGGGTCAAAATTTCATCCATAACCACAGGGTGGGTGAAATAGCTATTTTGAAGCAAAAACGTCTAACTTTAAACGGCCATAACTTTTGAAAAACAAGAGCTAGAGACGTAGTTTTTGCACCATTAGAAAGGAAATGTATTCCTCTAAAACCGATGTTGCTTGGTCGAAATTCGGAAAATTTTGTTTTGGGTCAAAATTTCATCCATAACCACAGGGGTGGGTGAAATAGCTATTTTGAAGCAAAAACGTCTAACTTTAAACGGCCATAACTTTTGAAAAACAAGAGCTAGAGACGTAGTTTTTGCACCATTAGAAAGGAAATGTATTCCTCTAAAACCGATGTTGCTTGGTCGAAATTCGGAAAATTTTGTTTTGGGTCAAAATTTCATCCATAACCACAGGGTGGGTGAAATAGCTATTTTGAAGCAAAAACGTCTAACTTTAAACGGCCATAACTTTTGAAAAACAAGAGCTAGAGACGTAGTTTTTGCACCATTAGAAAGGAAATGTATTCCTCTAAAACCGATGTTGCTTGGTCGAAATTCGGAAAATTTTGTTTTGGGTCAAAATTTCATCCATAACCACAGGGGTGGGTGAAATAGCTATTTTGAAGCAAAAACGTCTAACTTTAAACGGCCATAACTTTTGAAAAACAAGAGCTAGAGACGTAGTTTTTGCACCATTAGAAAGGAAATGTATTCCTCTAAAACCGATGTTGCTTGGTCGAAATTCGGAAAATTTTGTTTTGGGTCAAAATTTCATCCATAACCACAGGGTGGGTGAAATAGCTATTTTGAAGCAAAAACGTCTAACTTTAAACGGCCATAACTTTTGAAAAACAAGAGCTAGAGACGTAGTTTTTGCACCATTAGAAAGGAAATGTATTCCTCTAAAACCGATGTTGCTTGGTCGAAATTCGGAAAATTTTGTTTTTGGGTCAAAATTTCATCCATAACCACAGGGGTGGGTGAAATAGCTATTTTGAAGCAAAACGTCTAACTTTAAACGGCCATAACTTTTGAAAAACAAGAGCTAGAGACGTAGTTTTTGCACCATTAGAAAGGAAATGTATTCCTCTAAAACCGATGTTGCTTGGTCGAAATTCGGAAAATTTTGTTTTGGGTCAAAATTTCATCCATAACCACAGGGGTGGGTGAAATAGCTATTTTGAAGCAAAAACGTCTAACTTTAAACGGCCATAACTTTTGAAAAACAAGAGCTAGAGACGTAGTTTTTGCACCATTAGAAAGGAAATGTATTCCTCTAAAACCGATGTTGCTTGGTCGAAATTCGGAAAATTTTGTTTTTGGGTCAAAATTTCATCCATAACCACAGGGTGGGTGAAATAGCTATTTTGAAGCAAAAACGTCTAACTTTAAACGGCCATAACTTTTGAAAAACAAGAGCTAGAGACGTAGTTTTGCACCATTAGAAAGGAAATGTATTCCTCTAAAACCGATGTTGCTTGGTCGAAATTCGGAAAATTTTGTTTTGGGTCAAAATTTCATCCATAACCACAGGGGTGGGTGAAATAGCTATTTTGAAGCAAAAACGTCTAACTTTAAACGGCCATAACTTTTGAAAAACAAGAGCTAGAGACGTAGTTTTTGCACCATTAGAAAGGAAATGTATTCCTCTAAAACCGATGTTGCTTGGTCGAAATTCGGAAAATTTTGTTTTGGGTCAAAATTTCATCCATAACCACAGGGTGGGTGAAATAGCTATTTTGAAGCAAAAACGTCTAACTTTAAACGGCCATAACTTTTGAAAAACAAGAGCTAGAGACGTAGTTTTTGCACCATTAGAAAGGAAATGTATTCCTCTAAAACCGATGTTGCTTGGTCGAAATTCGGAAAATTTTGTTTTGGGTCAAAATTTCATCCATAACCACAGGGGTGGGTGAAATAGCTATTTTGAAGCAAAAACGTCTAACTTTAAACGGCCATAACTTTTGAAAAACAAGAGCTAGAGACGTAGTTTTTGCACCATTAGAAAGGAAATGTATTCCTCTAAAACCGATGTTGCTTGGTCGAAATTCGGAAAATTTTGTTTTGGGTCAAAATTTCATCCATAACCACAGGGTGGGTGAAATAGCTATTTTGAAGCAAAAACGTCTAACTTTAAACGGCCATAACTTTTGAAAAACAAGAGCTAGAGACGTAGTTTTTGCACCATTAGAAAGGAAATGTATTCCTCTAAAACCGATGTTGCTTGGTCGAAATTCGGAAAATTTTTTTTGGGTCAAAATTTCATCCATAACCACAGGGTGGGTGAAATAGCTATTTTGAAGCAAAAACGTCTAACTTTAAACGGCCATAACTTTTGAAAAACAAGAGCTAGAGACGTAGTTTTTGCACCATTAGAAAGGAAATGTATTCCTCTAAAACCGATGTTGCTTGGTCGAAATTCGGAAAATTTTGTTTTGGGTCAAAATTTCATCCATAACCACAGGGGTGGGTGAAATAGCTATTTTGAAGCAAAAACGTCTAACTTTAAACGGCCATAACTTTTGAAAAACAAGAGCTAGAGACGTAGTTTTGCACCATTAGAAAGGAAATGTATTCCTCTAAAACCGATGTTGCTTGGTCGAAATTCGGAAAATTTTGTTTTGGGTCAAAATTTCATCCATAACCACAGGGGTGGGTGAAATAGCTATTTTGAAGCAAAAACGTCTAACTTTAAACGGCCATAACTTTTGAAAAACAAGAGCTAGAGACGTAGTTTTTGCACCATTAGAAAGGAAATGTATTCCTCTAAAACCGATGTTGCTTGGTCGAAATTCGGAAAATTTTGTTTTGGGTCAAAATTTCATCCATAACCACAGGGGTGGGTGAAATAGCTATTTTGAAGCAAAAACGTCTAACTTTAAACGGCCATAACTTTTGAAAAACAAGAGCTAGAGACGTAGTTTTTGCACCATTAGAAAGGAAATGTATTCCTCTAAAACCGATGTTGCTTGGTCGAAATTCGGAAAATTTTGTTTTTGGGTCAAAATTTCATCCATAACCACAGGGGTGGGTGAAATAGCTATTTTGAAGCAAAAACGTCTAACTTTAAACGGCCATAACTTTTGAAAAACAAGAGCTAGAGACGTAGTTTTTGCACCATTAGAAAGGAAATGTATTCCTAAAACCGATGTTGCTTGGTCGAAATTCGGAAAATTTTGTTTTGGGTCAAAATTTCATCCATAACCACAGGGTGGGTGAAATAGCTATTTTGAAGCAAAAACGTCTAACTTTAAACGGCCATAACTTTTGAAAAACAAGAGCTAGAGACGTAGTTTTGCACCATTAGAAAGGAAATGTATTCCTCTAAAACCGATGTTGCTTGGTCGAAATTCGGAAAATTTTGTTTTTGGGTCAAAATTTCATCCATAACCACAGGGTGGGTGAAATAGCTATTTTGAAGCAAAAACGTCTAACTTTAAACGGCCATAACTTTTGAAAAACAAGAGCTAGAGACGTAGTTTTGCACCATTAGAAAGGAAATGTATTCCTCTAAAACCGATGTTGCTTGGTCGAAATTCGGAAAATTTTGTTTTGGGTCAAAATTTCATCCATAACCACAGGGTGGGTGAAATAGCTATTTTGAAGCAAAAACGTCTAACTTTAAACGGCCATAACTTTTGAAAAACAAGAGCTAGAGACGTAGTTTTTGCACCATTAGAAAGGAAATGTATTCCTCTAAAACCGATGTTGCTTGGTCGAAATTCGGAAAATTTTGTTTTGGGTCAAAATTTCATCCATAACCACAGGGTGGGTGAAATAGCTATTTTGAAGCAAAAACGTCTAACTTTAAACGGCCATAACTTTTGAAAAACAAGAGCTAGAGACGTAGTTTTTGCACCATTAGAAAGGAAATGTATTCCTCTAAAACCGATGTTGCTTGGTCGAAATTCGGAAAATTTTGTTTTTGGGTCAAAATTTCATCCATAACCACAGGGGTGGGTGAAATAGCTATTTTGAAGCAAAAACGTCTAACTTTAAACGGCCATAACTTTTGAAAAACAAGAGCTAGAGACGTAGTTTTTGCACCATTAGAAAGGAAATGTATTCCTCTAAAACCGATGTTGCTTGGTCGAAATTCGGAAAATTTTGTTTTTGGGTCAAAATTTCATCCATAACCACAAAATAGCTATTTTGAAGCAAAAACGTCTAACTTTAAACGGCCATAACTTTTGAAAAACAAGAGCTAGAGACGTAGTTTTTGCACCATTAGAAAGGAAATGTATTCCTCTAAAACCGATGTTGCTTGGTCGAAATTCGGAAAATTTTGTTTTGGGTCAAAATTTCATCCATAACCACAGGGTGGGTGAAATAGCTATTTTGAAGCAAAAACGTCTAACTTTAAACGGCCATAACTTTTGAAAAACAAGAGCTAGAGACGTAGTTTTTGCACCATTAGAAAGGAAATGTATTCCTCTAAAACCGATGTTGCTTGGTCGAAATTCGGAAAATTTTGTTTTTGGGTCAAAATTTCATCCATAACCACAGGGGTGGGTGAAATAGCTATTTTGAAGCAAAAACGTCTAACTTTAAACGGCCATAACTTTTGAAAAACAAGAGCTAGAGACGTAGTTTTTGCACCATTAGAAAGGAAATGTATTCCTCTAAAACCGATGTTGCTTGGTCGAAATTCGGAAAATTTTGTTTTTGGGTCAAAATTTCATCCATAACCACAGGGTGGGTGAAATAGCTATTTTGAAGCAAAAACGTCTAACTTTAAACGGCCATAACTTTTGAAAAACAAGAGCTAGAGACGTAGTTTTTGCACCATTAGAAAGGAAATGTATTCCTCTAAAACCGATGTTGCTTGGTCGAAATTCGAAAATTTTGTTTTGGGTCAAAATTTCATCCATAACCACAGGGTGGGTGAAATAGCTATTTTGAAGCAAAAACGTCTAACTTTAAACGGCCATAACTTTTGAAAAACAAGAGCTAGAGACGTAGTTTTTGCACCATTAGAAAGGAAATGTATTCCTCTAAAACCGATGTTGCTTGGTCGAAATTCGGAAAATTTTGTTTTTGGGTCAAAATTTCATCCATAACCACAGGGGTGGGTGAAATAGCTATTTTGAAGCAAAAACGTCTAACTTTAAACGGCCATAACTTTTGAAAAACAAGAGCTAGAGACGTAGTTTTTGCACCATTAGAAAGGAAATGTATTCCTCTAAAACCGATGTTGCTTGGTCGAAATTCGGAAAATTTTGTTTTGGGTCAAAATTTCATCCATAACCACAGGGTGGGTGAAATAGCTATTTTGAAGCAAAAACGTCTAAAAACGGCCATAACTTTTGAAAAACAAGAGCTAGAGACGTAGTTTTTGCACCATTAGAAAGGAAATGTATTCCTCTAAAACCGATGTTGCTTGGTCGAAATTCGGAAAATTTTGTTTTGGGTCAAAATTTCATCCATAACCACAGGGGTGGGTGAAATAGCTATTTTGAAGCAAAAACGTCTAACTTTAAACGGCCATAACTTTTGAAAAACAAGAGCTAGAGACGTAGTTTTTGCACCATTAGAAAGGAAATGTATTCCTCTAAAACCGATGTTGCTTGGTCGAAATTCGGAAAATTTTGTTTTGGGTCAAAATTTCATCCATAACCACAGGGTGGGTGAAATAGCTATTTTGAAGCAAAAACGTCTAACTTTAAACGGCCATAACTTTTGAAAAACAAGAGCTAGAGACGTAGTTTTTGCACCATTAGAAAGGAAATGTATTCCTCTAAAACCGATGTTGCTTGGTCGAAATTCGGAAAATTTTGTTTTGGGTCAAAATTTCATCCATAACCACAGGGGTGGGTGAAATAGCTATTTTGAAGCAAAAACGTCTAACTTTAAACGGCCATAACTTTTGAAAAACAAGAGCTAGAGACGTAGTTTTTGCACCATTAGAAAGGAAATGTATTCCTCTAAAACCGATGTTGCTTGGTCGAAATTCGGAAAATTTTGTTTTTGGGTCAAAATTTCATCCATAACCACAGGGTGGGTGAAATAGCTATTTTGAAGCAAAAACGTCTAACTTTAAACGGCCATAACTTTTGAAAAACAAGAGCTAGAGACGTAGTTTTTGCACCATTAGAAAGGAAATGTATTCCTCTAAAACCGATGTTGCTTGGTCGAAATTCGGAAAATTTTGTTTTTGGGTCAAAATTTCATCCATAACCACAGGGGTGGGTGAAATAGCTATTTTGAAGCAAAAACGTCTAACTTTAAACGGCCATAACTTTTGAAAAACAAGAGCTAGAGACGTAGTTTTTGCACCATTAGAAAGGAAATGTATTCCTCTAAAACCGATGTTGCTTGGTCGAAATTCGGAAAATTTTGTTTTTGGGTCAAAATTTCATCCATAACCACAGGGTGGGTGAAATAGCTATTTTGAAGCAA
Source organism: Anopheles arabiensis (assembly GCF_016920715.1). NCBI lineage: Eukaryota > Metazoa > Arthropoda > Insecta > Diptera > Culicidae > Anopheles > Anopheles arabiensis. The sequence goes on along the minus strand of NW_024412123.1, from coordinate 111,454 downwards.
AAACGTCTAACTTTAAACGGCCATAACTTTTGAAAAACAAGAGCTAGAGACGTAGTTTTTGCACCATTAGAAAGGAAATGTATTCCTCTAAAACCGATGTTGCTTGGTCGAAATTCGGAAAATTTTGTTTTGGGTCAAAATTTCATCCATAACCACAGGGGTGGGTGAAATAGCTATTTTGAAGCAAAAACGTCTAACTTTAAACGGCCATAACTTTTGAAAAACAAGAGCTAGAGACGTAGTTTTTGCACCATTAGAAAGGAAATGTATTCCTCTAAAACCGATGTTGCTTGGTCGAAATTCGGAAAATTTTGTTTTTGGGTCAAAATTTCATCCATAACCACAGGGTGGGTGAAATAGCTATTTTGAAGCAAAAACGTCTAACTTTAAACGGCCATAACTTTTGAAAAACAAGAGCTAGAGACGTAGTTTTTGCACCATTAGAAAGGAAATGTATTCCTCTAAAACCGATGTTGCTTGGTCGAAATTCGGAAAATTTTGTTTTTGGGTCAAAATTTCATCCATAACCACAGGGTGGGTGAAATAGCTATTTTGAAGCAAAAACGTCTAACTTTAAAAGGCCATAACTTTTGAAAAACAAGAGCTAGAGACGTAGTTTTTGCACCATTAGAAAGGAAATGTATTCCTCTAAAACCGATGTTGCTTGGTCGAAATTCGGAAAATTTTGTTTTTGGGTCAAAATTTCATCCATAACCACAGGGTGGGTGAAATAGCTATTTTGAAGCAAAAACGTCTAACTTTAAACGGCCATAACTTTTGAAAAACAAGAGCTAGAGACGTAGTTTTTGCACCATTAGAAAGGAAATGTATTCCTCTAAAACCGATGTTGCTTGGTCGAAATTCGGAAAATTTTGTTTTGGGTCAAAATTTCATCCATAACCACAGGGGTGGGTGAAATAGCTATTTTGAAGCAAAAACGTCTAACTTTAAACGGCCATAACTTTTGAAAAACAAGAGCTAGAGACGTAGTTTTTGCACCATTAGAAAGGAAATGTATTCCTCTAAAACCGATGTTGCTTGGTCGAAATTCGGAAAATTTTGTTTTGGGTCAAAATTTCATCCATAACCACAGGGGTGGGTGAAATAGCTATTTTGAAGCAAAAACGTCTAACTTTAAACGGCCATAACTTTTGAAAAACAAGAGCTAGAGACGTAGTTTTTGCACCATTAGAAAGGAAATGTATTCCTCTAAAACCGATGTTGCTTGGTCGAAATTCGGAAAATTTTGTTTTGGGTCAAAATTTCATCCATAACCACAGGGGTGGGTGAAATAGCTATTTTGAAGCAAAAACGTCTAACTTTAAACGGCCATAACTTTTGAAAAACAAGAGCTAGAGACGTAGTTTTTGCACCATTAGAAAGGAAATGTATTCCTCTAAAACCGATGTTGCTTGGTCGAAATTCGGAAAATTTTGTTTTTGGGTCAAAATTTCATCCATAACCACAGGGTGGGTGAAATAGCTATTTTGAAGCAAAAACGTCTAACTTTAAACGGCCATAACTTTTGAAAAACAAGAGCTAGAGACGTAGTTTTTGCACCATTAGAAAGGAAATGTATTCCTCTAAAACCGATGTTGCTTGGTCGAAATTCGGAAAATTTTGTTTTTGGGTCAAAATTTCATCCATAACCACAGGGGTGTGAAATAGCTATTTTGAAGCAAAAACGTCTAACTTTAAACGGCCATAACTTTTGAAAAACAAGAGCTAGAGACGTAGTTTTTGCACCATTAGAAAGGAAATGTATTCCTCTAAAACCGATGTTGCTTGGTCGAAATTCGGAAAATTTTGTTTTGGGTCAAAATTTCATCCATAACCACAGGGTGGGTGAAATAGCTATTTTGAAGCAAAAACGTCTAACTTTAAACGGCCATAACTTTTGAAAAACAAGAGCTAGAGACGTAGTTTTTGCACCATTAGAAAGGAAATGTATTCCTCTAAAACCGATGTTGCTTGGTCGAAATTCGGAAAATTTTGTTTTTGGGTCAAAATTTCATCCATAACCAGAGGTGGGTGAAATAGCTATTTTGAAGCAAAAACGTCTAACTTTAAACGGCCATAACTTTTGAAAAACAAGAGCTAGAGACGTAGTTTTTGCACCATTAGAAAGGAAATGTATTCCTAAAACCGATGTTGCTTGGTCGAAATTCGGAAAATTTTGTTTTGGGTCAAAATTTCATCCATAACCACAGGGTGGGTGAAATAGCTATTTTGAAGCAAAAACGTCTAACTTTAAACGGCCATAACTTTTGAAAAACAAGAGCTAGAGACGTAGTTTTTGCACCATTAGAAAGGAAATGTATTCCTCTAAAACCGATGTTGCTTGGTCGAAATTCGGAAAATTTTGTTTTGGGTCAAAATTTCATCCATAACCACAGGGTGGGTGAAATAGCTATTTTGAAGCAAAAACGTCTAACTTTAAACGGCCATAACTTTTGAAAAACAAGAGCTAGAGACGTAGTTTTTGCACCATTAGAAAGGAAATGTATTTCCTCTAAAACCGATGTTGCTTGGTCGAAATTCGAAAAATTTTTTTTGGGTCAAAATTTCATCCATAACCACAGGGTGGGTGAAATAGCTATTTTGAAGCAAAACGTCTAACTTTAAACGGCCATAACTTTTGAAAAACAAGAGCTAGAGACGTAGTTTTTGCACCATTAGAAAGGAAATGTATTCCTCTAAAACCGATGTTGCTTGGTCGAAATTCGGAAAATTTTGTTTTGGGTCAAAATTTCATCCATAACCACAGGGTGGGTGAAATAGCTATTTTGAAGCAAAAACGTCTAACTTTAAACGGCCATAACTTTTGAAAAACAAGAGCTAGAGACGTAGTTTTTGCACCATTAGAAAGGAAATGTATTCCTCTAAAACCGATGTTGCTTGGTCGAAATTCGAAAAATTTTGTTTTGGGTCAAAATTTCATCCATAACCACAGGGGTGGGTGAAATAGCTATTTTGAAGCAAAAACGTCTAACTTTAAACGGCCATAACTTTTGAAAAACAAGAGCTAGAGACGTAGTTTTTGCACCATTAGAAAGGAAATTTATTGTTCTAAAACCGATGTTGCTTGGTAGAAATTCGAAAAAAATTGTTTTTGGTCAAAATTTCATCCATAACCACAGGGGTGGGTGAAATAGCTATTTTGAAGCAAAAACGTCTAACTTTAAACGGCCATAACTTTTGAAAAACAAGAGCTAGAGACGTAGTTTTTGCACCATTAGAAAGGAAATTTATTGTTCTAAAACCGATGTTGCTTGGTCGAAATTCGGAAAATTTTGTTTTTGGGTCAAAATTTCATCCATAACCACAGGGGTGGGTGAAATAGCTATTTTGAAGCAAAAACGTCTAACTTTAAACGGCCATAACTTTTGAACCAGAAGAGCTAGAGACGTAGTTTTTGCACCATTAGAAAGGAAATTTATTGTTCTAAAAAGATAAAATTTGGTCGAAATTCGGAAAAAATTGTTTTTGGGTCAAAATTTCATCCATAAACACAGTCAAACTTTAAACGGCCATAACTTTTGAACCAGAAGAGCTAGAGACGTAGTTTTTGCACCATTAGAAAGGAAATTTATTGTTCTAAAAAGATAAAATTTGGTCGAAATTCGAAAAAATTGTTTTTGGGTCAAAATTTCATCCATAAACACAGTCAAACTTTAAACGGCCATAACTTTTGAACCAGAAGAGCTAGAGACGTAGTTTTTGCACCATTAGAAAGGAAATTTATTGTTCTAAAAAGATAAAATTTGGTCGAAATTCGAAAAAATTGTTTTTGGGTCAAAATTTCATCCATAAACACAGTCAAACTTTAAACGGCCATAACTTTTGAACCAGAAGAGCTAGAGACGTAGTTTTTGCACCATTAGAAAGGAAATTTATTGTTCTAAAAAGATAAAATTTGGTCGAAATTCGAAAAAATTTTTTTGGGTCAAAATTTCATCCATAAACACAGTCAAACTTTAAACGGCCATAACTTTTGAACCAGAAGAGCTAGAGACGTAGTTTTTGCACCATTAGAAAGGAAATTTATTGTTCTAAAAAGATAAAATTTGGTCGAAATTCGAAAAAATTGTTTTTGGGTCAAAATTTCATCCATAAACACAGTCTAACTTTAAACGGCCATAACTTTTGAACCAGAAGAGCTAGAGACGTAGTTTTTGCACCATTAGAAAGGAAATTTATTGTTCTAAAAAGATAAAATTTGGTCGAAATTCGAAAAATTTGTTTTTGGGTCAAAATTTCATCCATAAACACAGTCAAACTTTAAACGGCCATAACTTTTGAACCAGAAGAGCTAGAGACGTAGTTTTTGCACCATTAGAAAGGAAATTTATTGTTCTAAAAAGATAAAATTTGGTCGAAATTCGAAAAAAGTTTTTGGGTCAAAATTTCATCCATAAACACAGTCAAACTTTAAACGGCCATAACTTTTGAACCAGAAGAGCTAGAGACGTAGTTTTTGCACCATTAGAAAGGAAATTTATTGTTCTAAAAAGATAAAATTTGGTCGAAATTCGAAAAAATTGTTTTGGGTCAAAATTTCATCCATAAACACAGTCTAACTTTAAACGGCCATAACTTTTGAACCAGAAGAGCTAGAGACGTAGTTTTTGCACCATTAGAAAGGAAATTTATTGTTCTAAAAAGATAAAATTTGGTCGAAATTCGAAAAAATTGTTTTTGGGTCAAAATTTCATCCATAAACACAGTCAAACTTTAAACGGCCATAACTTTTGAACCAGAAGAGCTAGAGACGTAGTTTTTGCACCATTAGAAAGGAAATTTATTGTTCTAAAAAGATAAAATTTGGTCGAAATTCGAAAAAATTGTTTTTGGGTCAAAATTTCATCCATAAACACAGTCAAACTTTAAACGGCCATAACTTTTGAACCAGAAGAGCTAGAGACGTAGTTTTTGCACCATTAGAAAGGAAATTTATTGTTCTAAAAAGATAAAATTTGGTCGAAATTCGAAAAATTGTTTTGGGTCAAAATTTCATCCATAAACACAGTCAAACTTTAAACGGCCATAACTTTTGAACCAGAAGAGCTAGAGACGTAGTTTTTGCACCATTAGAAAGGAAATTTATTGTTCTAAAAAGATAAAATTTGGTCGAAATTCGAAAAATTGTTTTGGGTCAAAATTTCATCCATAAACACAGTCAAACTTTAAACGGCCATAACTTTTGAACCAGAAGAGCTAGAGACGTAGTTTTTGCACCATTAGAAAGGAAATTTATTGTTCTAAAAAGATAAAATTTGGTCGAAATTCGAAAAAATGTTTTTGGGTCAAAATTTCATCCAGAAACACAGTCTAACTTTAAACGGCCATAACTTTTGAACCTGAAGAGCTAGAGACGTAGTTTTTGCACCATTGGAAAGGAAATTTATTGTTCTAAAAAGATAAAATTTGGTCGAAATTCGAAAAAATTGTTTTTGGGTCAAAATTTCATCCATAAACACAGTCAAACTTTAAACGGCCATAACTTTTGAACCAGAAGAGCTAGAGACGTAGTTTTTGCACCATTAGAAAGGAAATTTATTGTTCTAAAAAGATAAAATTTGGTCGAAATTCGAAAAAATTGTTTTTGGGTCAAAATTTCATCCATAAACACAGTCAAACTTTAAACGGCCATAACTTTTGAACCAGAAGAGCTAGAGACGTAGTTTTTGCACCATTAGAAAGGAAATTTATTGTTCTAAAAAGATAAAATTTGGTCGAAATTCGAAAAAATTGTTTTTGGGTCAAAATTTCATCCATAAACACAGTCAAACTTTAAACGGCCATAACTTTTGAACCAGAAGAGCTAGAGACGTAGTTTTTGCACCATTAGAAAGGAAATTTATTGTTCTAAAAAGATAAAATTTGGTCGAAATTCGAAAAAATTGTTTTTGGTCAAAATTTCATCCATAAACACAGTCAAACTTTAAACGGCCATAACTTTTGAACCAGAAGAGCTAGAGACGTAGTTTTTGCACCATTAGAAAGGAAATTTATTGTTCTAAAAAGATAAAATTTGGTCGAAATTCGAAAAATTGTTTTTGGGTCAAAATTTCATCCATAAACACAGTCAAACTTTAAACGGCCATAACTTTTGAACCAGAAGAGCTAGAGACGTAGTTTTTGCACCATTAGAAAGGAAATTTATTGTTCTAAAAAGATAAAATTTGGTCGAAATTCGAAAAATTGTTTTGGGTCAAAATTTCATCCATAAACACAGTCAAACTTTAAACGGCCATAACTTTTGAACCAGAAGAGCTAGAGACGTAGTTTTTGCACCATTAGAAAGGAAATTTATTGTTCTAAAAAGATAAAATTTGGTCGAAATTCGAAAAAATTGTTTTGGGTCAAAATTTCATCCATAAACACAGTCAAACTTTAAACGGCCATAACTTTTGAACCAGAAGAGCTAGAGACGTAGTTTTTGCACCATTAGAAAGGAAATTTATTGTTCTAAAAAGATAAAATTTGGTCGAAATTCGAAAAAATTGTTTTTGGGTCAAAATTTCATCCATAAACACAGTCAAACTTTAAACGGCCATAACTTTTGAACCAGAAGAGCTAGAGACGTAGTTTTTGCACCATTAGAAAGGAAATTTATTGTTCTAAAAAGATAAAATTTGGTCGAAATTCGAAAAAATTGTTTTGGGTCAAAATTTCATCCATAAACACAGTCAAACTTTAAACGGCCATAACTTTTGAACCAGAAGAGCTAGAGACGTAGTTTTTGCACCATTAGAAAGGAAATTTATTGTTCTAAAAAGATAAAATTTGGTCGAAATTCGAAAAAATTGTTTTGGGTCAAAATTTCATCCATAAACACAGTCAAACTTTAAACGGCCATAACTTTTGAACCAGAAGAGCTAGAGACGTAGTTTTTGCACCATTAGAAAGGAAATTTATTGTTCTAAAAAGATAAAATTTGGTCGAAATTCGAAAAAATTGTTTTTGGGTCAAAATTTCATCCATAAACACAGTCTAACTTTAAACGGCCATAACTTTTGAACCAGAAGAGCTAGAGACGTAGTTTTTGCACCATTAGAAAGGAAATTTATTGTTCTAAAAACGATAAAATTTGGTCGAAATTCGAAAAAATTGTTTTGGGTCAAAATTTCATCCATAAACACAGTCAAACTTTAAACGGCCATAACTTTTGAACCAGAAGAGCTAGAGACGTAGTTTTTGCACCATTAGAAAGGAAATTTATTGTTCTAAAAACGATAAAATTTGGTCGAAATTCGAAAAAATTGTTTTGGGTCAAAATTTCATCCATAAACACAGTCTAACTTTAAACGGCCATAACTTTTGAACCAGAAGAGCTAGAGACGTAGTTTTTGCACCATTAGAAAGGAAATTTATTGTTCTAAACAAGATAAAATTTGGTCGAAATTCGAAAAAAATTGTTTTGGGTCAAAATTTCATCCATAAACACAGTCAAACTTTAAACGGCCATAACTTTTGAACCAGAAGAGCTAGAGACGTAGTTTTTGCACCATTAGAAAGGAAATTTATTGTTCTAAATAAGATAAAATTTGGTCGAAATTCGAAAAAAATTGTTTTTGGTCAAAATTTCATCCATAAACACAGTCAAACTTTAAACGGCCATAACTTTTGAACCAGAAGAGCTAGAGACGTAGTTTTTGCACCATTAGAAAGGAAATTTATTGTTCTAAAAAGATAAAATTTGGTCGAAATTCGAAAAATTGTTTTGGGTCAAAATTTCATCCATAAACACAGTCAAACTTTAAACGGCCATAACTTTTGAACCAGAAGAGCTAGAGACGTAGTTTTTGCACCATTAGAAAGGAAATTTATTGTTCTAAAAAGATAAAATTTGGTCGAAATTCGAAAAATTGTTTTTGGGTCAAAATTTCATCCATAAACACAGTCTAACTTTAAACGGCCATAACTTTTGAACCAGAAGAGCTAGAGACGTAGTTTTTGCACCATTAGAAAGGAAATTTATTGTTCTAAAAAGATAAAATTTGGTCGAAATTCGAAAAAATTGTTTTGGGTCAAAATTTCATCCATAAACACAGTCAAACTTTAAACGGCCATAACTTTTGAACCAGAAGAGCTAGAGACGTAGTTTTTGCACCATTAGAAAGGAAATTTATTGTTCTAAAAACGATAAAATTTGGTCGAAATTCGAAAAATTGTTTTTGGGTCAAAATTTCATCCATAAACACAGTCAAACTTTAAACGGCCATAACTTTTGAACCAGAAGAGCTAGAGACGTAGTTTTTGCACCATTAGAAAGGAAATTTATTGTTCTAAAAAGATAAAATTTGGTCGAAATTCGAAAAAATTGTTTTTGGGTCAAAATTTCATCCATAAACACAGTCAAACTTTAAACGGCCATAACTTTTGAACCAGAAGAGCTAGAGACGTAGTTTTTGCACCATTAGAAAGGAAATTTATTGTTCTAAAAAGATAAAATTTGGTCGAAATTCGAAAAAATTGTTTTGGGTCAAAATTTCATCCATAAACACAGTCTAACTTTAAACGGCCATAACTTTTGAACCAGAAGAGCTAGAGACGTAGTTTTTGCACCATTAGAAAGGAAATTTATTGTTCTAAAACGATAAAATTTGGTCGAAATTCGAAAAATTGTTTTTGGGTCAAAATTTCATCCATAAACACAGTCAAACTTTAAACGGCCATAACTTTTGAACCAGAAGAGCTAGAGACGTAGTTTTTGCACCATTAGAAAGGAAATTTATTGTTCTAAAAAGATAAAATTTGGTCGAAATTCGAAAAAATTGTTTTTGGGTCAAAATTTCATCCATAAACACAGTCAAACTTTAAACGGCCATAACTTTTGAACCAGAAGAGCTAGAGACGTAGTTTTTGCACCATTAGAAAGGAAATTTATTGTTGTAAAAAAGATAAAATTTGGTCGGAATTCGAAAAATTGTTTTTGGGTCAAAATTTCATCCATAAACACAGTCTAACTTTAAACGGCCATAACTTTTGAACCAGAAGAGCTAGAAACGTAGTTTTTGCACCATTAGAAAGGAAATTTATTGTTCTAAAAACGATAAAATTTGGTCGAAATTCGGAAAAAATTGTTTTTGGGTCAAAATTTCATCCATAAACACAGTCTAACTTTAAACGGCCATAACTTTTGAACCAGAAGAGCTAGAGACGTAGTTTTTGCACCATTAGAAAGGAAATTTATTGTTCTAAAAAGATAAAATTTGGTCGAAATTCGAAAAAATTGTTTTTGGGTCAAAATTTCATCCATAAACACAGTCTAACTTTAAACGGCCATAACTTTTGAACCAGAAGAGCTAGAGACGTAGTTTTGCACCATTAGAAAGGAAATTTATTGTTCTAAAAAGATAAAATTTGGTCGAAATTCGAAAAATTGTTTTTGGGTCAAAATTTCATCCATAAACACAGTCAACTTTAAACGGCCATAACTTTTGAACCAGAAGAGCTAGAGACGTAGTTTTTGCACCATTAGAAAGGAAATTTATTGTTCTAAAAAGATAAAATTTGGTCGAAATTCGAAAAAATTGTTTTGGGTCAAAATTTCATCCATAAACACAGTCAAACTTTAAACGGCCATAACTTTTGAACCAGAAGAGCTAGAGACGTAGTTTTTGCACCATTAGAAAGGAAATTTATTGTTCTAAAAAGATAAAATTTGGTCGAAATTCGAAAAAATTGTTTTGGGTCAAAATTTCATCCATAAACACAGTCAAACTTTAAACGGCCATAACTTTTGAACCAGAAGAGCTAGAGACGTAGTTTTTGCACCATTAGAAAGGAAATTTATTGTTCTAAAAACGATAAAATTTGGTCGAAATTCGAAAAAATTGTTTTTGGGTCAAAATTTCATCCATAAACACAGTCAAACTTTAAACGGCCATAACTTTTGAACCAGAAGAGCTAGAGACGTAGTTTTTGCACCATTAGAAAGGAAATTTATTGTTCTAAAAAGATAAAATTTGGTCGAAATTCGAAAAAATTGTTTTTGGTCAAAATTTCATCCATAAACACAGTCAAACTTTAAACGGCCATAACTTTTGAACCAGAAGAGCTAGAGACGTAGTTTTTGCACCATTAGAAAGGAAATTTATTGTTCTAAAAAGATAAAATTTGGTCGAAATTCGAAAAAATTGTTTTGGGTCAAAATTTCATCCATAAACACAGTCAAACTTTAAACGGCCATAACTTTTGAACCAGAAGAGCTAGAGACGTAGTTTTTGCACCATTAGAAAGGAAATTTATTGTTCTAAAAAGATAAAATTTGGTCGAAATTCGAAAAAATTGTTTTGGGTCAAAATTTCATCCATAAACACAGTCTAACTTTAAACGGCCATAACTTTTGAACCAGAAGAGCTAGAGACGTAGTTTTTGCACCATTAGAAAGGAAATTTATTGTTCTAAAAAGATAAAATTTGGTCGAAATTCGAAAAAATTGTTTTGGGTCAAAATTTCATCCATAAACACAGTCTAACTTTAAACGGCCATAACTTTTGAACCAGAAGAGCTAGAGACGTAGTTTTTGCACCATTAGAAAGGAAATTTATTGTTCTAAAAAGATAAAATTTGGTCGAAATTCGAAAAAATTGTTTTTGGGTCAAAATTTCATCCATAAACACAGTCAAACTTTAAACGGCCATAACTTTTGAACCAGAAGAGCTAGAGACGTAGTTTTTGCACCATTAGAAAGGAAATTTATTGTTCTAAAAAGATAAAATTTGGTCGAAATTCGAAAAAATTGTTTTGGGTCAAAATTTCATCCATAAACACAGTCAAACTTTAAACGGCCATAACTTTTGAACCAGAAGAGCTAGAGACGTAGTTTTTGCACCATTAGAAAGGAAATTTATTGTTCTAAAAAGATAAAATTTGGTCGAAATTCGAAAAAATTGTTTTTGGGTCAAAATTTCATCCATAAACACAGTCAAACTTTAAACGGCCATAACTTTTGAACCAGAAGAGCTAGAGACGTAGTTTTTGCACCATTAGAAAGGAAATTTATTGTTCTAAAAAGATAAAATTTGGTCGAAATTCGAAAAAATTGTTTTGGGTCAAAATTTCATCCATAAACACAGTCAAACTTTAAACGGCCATAACTTTTGAACCAGAAGAGCTAGAGACGTAGTTTTTGCACCATTAGAAAGGAAATTTATTGTTCTAAAAAGATAAAATTTGGTCGAAATTCGAAAAAATTGTTTTGGGTCAAAATTTCATCCATAAACACAGTCTAACTTTAAACGGCCATAACTTTTGAACCAGAAGAGCTAGAGACGTAGTTTTTGCACCATTAGAAAGGAAATTTATTGTTCTAAAAAGATAAAATTTGGTCGAAATTCGAAAAAATTGTTTTGGGTCAAAATTTCATCCATAAACACAGTCAAACTTTAAACGGCCATAACTTTTGAACCAGAAGAGCTAGAGACGTAGTTTTTGCACCATTAGAAAGGAAATTTATTGTTCTAAAAAGATAAAATTTGGTCGAAATTCGAAAAAATTGTTTTTGGTCAAAATTTCATCCATAAACACAGTCAAACTTTAAACGGCCATAACTTTTGAACCAGAAGAGCTAGAGACGTAGTTTTTGCACCATTAGAAAGGAAATTTATTGTTCTAAAAAGATAAAATTTGGTCGAAATTCGAAAAAATTGTTTTTGGGTCAAAATTTCATCCATAAACACAGTCAAACTTTAAACGGCCATAACTTTTGAACCAGAAGAGCTAGAGACGTAGTTTTTGCACCATTAGAAAGGAAATTTATTGTTCTAAAAAGATAAAATTTGGTCGAAATTCGAAAAAATTGTTTTTGGGTCAAAATTTCATCCATAAACACAGTCAAACTTTAAACGGCCATAACTTTTGAACCAGAAGAGCTAGAGACGTAGTTTTTGCACCATTAGAAAGGAAATTTATTGTTCTAAAAAGATAAAATTTGGTCGAAATTCGAAAAAATTGTTTTTGGGTCAAAATTTCATCCATAAACACAGTCAAACTTTAAACGGCCATAACTTTTGAACCAGAAGAGCTAGAGACGTAGTTTTTGCACCATTAGAAAGGAAATTTATTGTTCTAAAAAGATAAAATTTGGTCGAAATTCGAAAAAATTGTTTTGGGTCAAAATTTCATCCATAAACACAGTCAAACTTTAAACGGCCATAACTTTTGAACCAGAAGAGCTAGAGACGTAGTTTTTGCACCATTAGAAAGGAAATTTATTGTTCTAAAAAGATAAAATTTGGTCGAAATTCGAAAAAATTGTTTTTGGGTCAAAATTTCATCCATAAACACAGTCAAACTTTAAACGGCCATAACTTTTGAACCAGAAGAGCTAGAGACGTAGTTTTTGCACCATTAGAAAGGAAATTTATTGTTCTAAAAAGATAAAATTTGGTCGAAATTCGAAAAATTTTTTTGGTCAAAATTTCATCCATAAACACAGTCAAACTTTAAACGGCCATAACTTTTGAACCAGAAGAGCTAGAGACGTAGTTTTTGCACCATTAGAAAGGAAATTTATTGTTCTAAAAAGATAAAATTTGGTCGAAATTCGAAAAAATTGTTTTGGGTCAAAATTTCATCCATAAACACAGTCAAACTTTAAACGGCCATAACTTTTGAACCAGAAGAGCTAGAGACGTAGTTTTTGCACCATTAGAAAGGAAATTTATTGTTCTAAAAAGATAAAATTTGGTCGAAATTCGAAAAAATGTTTTTGGGTCAAAATTTCATCCATAAACACAGTCAAACTTTAAACGGCCATAACTTTTGAACCAGAAGAGCTAGAGACGTAGTTTTTGCACCATTAGAAAGGAAATTTATTGTTCTAAAAAGATAAAATTTGGTCGAAATTCGAAAAAATTGTTTTTGGGTCAAAATTTCATCCATAAACACAGTCAAACTTTAAACGGCCATAACTTTTGAACCAGAAGAGCTAGAGACGTAGTTTTTGCACCATTAGAAAGGAAATTTATTGTTCTAAAAAGATAAAATTTGGTCGAAATTCGAAAAAATTGTTTTGGGTCAAAATTTCATCCATAAACACAGTCAAACTTTAAACGGCCATAACTTTTGAACCAGAAGAGCTAGAGACGTAGTTTTTGCACCATTTGAAAGGAAATTTATTGTTCTAAAAACGATAAAATTTGGTCGAAATTCGAATAAAAATGTTTTTTGGTCAAAATTTCATCCATAAACACAGTCAAACTTAAATCGGCCATATTTTTTGAACCAGAAGAGCTAGAGACGTAGTTTTTGCACCATTAGAAAGGAAATTTATTGTTCTAAATAAGATAAAATTTGGTCGAAATTCGAAAAAAAATTGTTTTTGGGTCCAAATTTCATCCATAAAAACTGTCAAACTTTAAACGGCCATAACTTTTGAACCAGAAGAGCTAGAGACGTAGTTTTTGCACCATTAGAAAGGAAATTTATTGTTCTAAAAACGATAAAATTTGGTCGAAATTCGAAAAAAATTGTTTTGGGTCAAAATTTCATCCATAAACACAGTCAAACTTTAAACGGCCATAACTTTTGAACCAGAAGAGCTAGAGACGTAGTTTTTGCACCATTAGAAAGGAAATTTATTGTTCTAAAAAGATAAAATTTGGTCGAAATTCGAAAAAATTGTTTTTGGGTCAAAATTTCATCCATAAACACAGTCAAACTTTAAACGGCCATAACTTTTGAACCAGAAGAGCTAGAGACGTAGTTTTTGCACCATTAGAAAGGAAATTTATTGTTCTAAAAAGATAAAATTTGGTCGAAATTCGAAAAAATTGTTTTTGGGTCAAAATTTCATCCATAAACACAGTCAAACTTTAAACGGCCATAACTTTTGAACCAGAAGAGCTAGAGACGTAGTTTTTGCACCATTAGAAAGGAAATTTATTGTTCTAAAAAGATAAAATTTGGTCGAAATTCGAAAAAATTGTTTTGGGTCAAAATTTCATCCATAAACACAGTCAAACTTTAAACGGCCATAACTTTTGAACCAGAAGAGCTAGAGACGTAGTTTTTGCACCATTAGAAAGGAAATTTATTGTTCTAAAAAGATAAAATTTGGTCGAAATTCGAAAAAATGTTTTTGGGTCAAAATTTCATCCATAAACACAGTCAAACTTTAAACGGCCATAACTTTTGAACCAGAAGAGCTAGAGACGTAGTTTTTGCACCATTAGAAAGGAAATTTATTGTTCTAAAAAGATAAAATTTGGTCGAAATTCGAAAAATTGTTTTGGGTCAAAATTTCATCCATAAACACAGTCAAACTTTAAACGGCCATAACTTTTGAACCAGAAGAGCTAGAGACGTAGTTTTTGCACCATTAGAAAGGAAATTTATTGTTCTAAAAAGATAAAATTTGGTCGAAATTCGAAAAAATTGTTTTTGGGTCAAAATTTCATCCATAAACACAGTCAAACTTTAAACGGCCATAACTTTTGAACCAGAAGAGCTAGAGACGTAGTTTTTGCACCATTAGAAAGGAAATTTATTGTTCTAAAAAGATAAAATTTGGTCGAAATTCGAAAAAATTGTTTTTGGGTCAAAATTTCATCCATAAACACAGTCAAACTTTAAACGGCCATAACTTTTGAACCAGAAGAGCTAGAGACGTAGTTTTTGCACCATTAGAAAGGAAATTTATTGTTCTAAAAAGATAAAATTTGGTCGAAATTCGAAAAATTGTTTTGGGTCAAAATTTCATCCATAAACACAGTCAAACTTTAAACGGCCATAACTTTTGAACCAGAAGAGCTAGAGACGTAGTTTTTGCACCATTAGAAAGGAAATTTATTGTTCTAAAAAGATAAAATTTGGTCGAAATTCGAAAAAATTGTTTTTGGGTCAAAATTTCATCCATAAACACAGTCAAACTTTAAACGGCCATAACTTTTGAACCAGAAGAGCTAGAGACGTAGTTTTTGCACCATTAGAAAGGAAATTTATTGTTCTAAAAAGATAAAATTTGGTCGAAATTCGAAAAAATTGTTTTTGGGTCAAAATTTCATCCATAAACACAGTCAAACTTTAAACGGCCATAACTTTTGAACCAGAAGAGCTAGAGACGTAGTTTTTGCACCATTAGAAAGGAAATTTATTGTTCTAAAACGATAAAATTTGGTCGAAATTCGAAAAAATTGTTTTTGGGTCAAAATTTCATCCATAAACACAGTCAAACTTTAAACGGCCATAACTTTTGAACCAGAAGAGCTAGAGACGTAGTTTTTGCACCATTAGAAAGGAAATTTATTGTTCTAAAAAGATAAAATTTGGTCGAAATTCGAAAAATTGTTTTTGGTCAAAATTTCATCCATAAACACAGTCAAACTTTAAACGGCCATAACTTTTGAACCAGAAGAGCTAGAGACGTAGTTTTTGCACCATTAGAAAGGAAATTTATTGTTCTAAAAAGATAAAATTTGGTCGAAATTCGAAAAAATTGTTTTTGGGTCAAAATTTCATCCATAAACACAGTCAAACTTTAAACGGCCATAACTTTTGAACCAGAAGAGCTAGAGACGTAGTTTTTGCACCATTAGAAAGGAAATTTATTGTTCTAAAAAGATAAAATTTGGTCGAAATTCGAAAAAATTGTTTTTGGTCAAAATTTCATCCATAAACACAGTCAAACTTTAAACGGCCATAACTTTTGAACCAGAAGAGCTAGAGACGTAGTTTTTGCACCATTAGAAAGGAAATTTATTGTTCTAAAAAGATAAAATTTGGTCGAAATTCGAAAAAATTGTTTTGGGTCAAAATTTCATCCATAAACACAGTCAAACTTTAAACGGCCATAACTTTTGAACCAGAAGAGCTAGAGACGTAGTTTTTGCACCATTAGAAAGGAAATTTATTGTTCTAAAAAGATAAAATTTGGTCGAAATTCGAAAAATTTGTTTTGGGTCAAAATTTCATCCATAAACACAGTCAAACTTTAAACGGCCATAACTTTTGAACCAGAAGAGCTAGAGACGTAGTTTTTGCACCATTAGAAAGGAAATTTATTGTTCTAAAAAGATAAAATTTGGTCGAAATTCGAAAAAATTGTTTTTGGGTCAAAATTTCATCCATAAACACAGTCAAACTTTAAACGGCCATAACTTTTGAACCAGAAGAGCTAGAGACGTAGTTTTTGCACCATTAGAAAGGAAATTTATTGTTCTAAAAAGATAAAATTTGGTCGAAATTCGAAAAAATTGTTTTTGGTCAAAATTTCATCCATAAACACAGTCAAACTTTAAACGGCCATAACTTTTGAACCAGAAGAGCTAGAGACGTAGTTTTTGCACCATTAGAAAGGAAATTTATTGTTCTAAAAAGATAAAATTTGGTCGAAATTCGAAAAAATTGTTTTTGGTCAAAATTTCATCCATAAACACAGTCAAACTTTAAACGGCCATAACTTTTGAACCAGAAGAGCTAGAGACGTAGTTTTTGCACCATTAGAAAGGAAATTTATTGTTCTAAAAAGATAAAATTTGGTCGAAATTCGAAAAAATTGTTTTTGGGTCAAAATTTCATCCATAAACACAGTCAAACTTTAAACGGCCATAACTTTTGAACCAGAAGAGCTAGAGACGTAGTTTTTGCACCATTAGAAAGGAAATTTATTGTTCTAAAAAGATAAAATTTGGTCGAAATTCGAAAAAATTGTTTTTGGTCAAAATTTCATCCATAAACACAGTCAAACTTTAAACGGCCATAACTTTTGAACCAGAAGAGCTAGAGACGTAGTTTTTGCACCATTAGAAAGGAAATTTATTGTTCTAAAAAGATAAAATTTGGTCGAAATTCGAAAAAATTGTTTTTGGGTCAAAATTTCATCCATAAACACAGTCAAACTTTAAACGGCCATAACTTTTGAACCAGAAGAGCTAGAGACGTAGTTTTTGCACCATTAGAAAGGAAATTTATTGTTCTAAAAAGATAAAATTTGGTCGAAATTCGAAAAAATTGTTTTGGGTCAAAATTTCATCCATAAACACAGTCAAACTTTAAACGGCCATAACTTTTGAACCAGAAGAGCTAGAGACGTAGTTTTTGCACCATTAGAAAGGAAATTTATTGTTCTAAAAAGATAAAATTTGGTCGAAATTCGAAAAATTTGTTTTGGGTCAAAATTTCATCCATAAACACAGTCAAACTTTAAACGGCCATAACTTTTGAACCAGAAGAGCTAGAGACGTAGTTTTTGCACCATTAGAAAGGAAATTTATTGTTCTAAAAAGATAAAATTTGGTCGAAATTCGAAAAAATTGTTTTTGGTCAAAATTTCATCCATAAACACAGTCAAACTTTAAACGGCCATAACTTTTGAACCAGAAGAGCTAGAGACGTAGTTTTTGCACCATTAGAAAGGAAATTTATTGTTCTAAAAAGATAAAATTTGGTCGAAATTCGAAAAAATTGTTTTTGGTCAAAATTTCATCCATAAACACAGTCAAACTTTAAACGGCCATAACTTTTGAACCAGAAGAGCTAGAGACGTAGTTTTTGCACCATTAGAAAGGAAATTTATTGTTCTAAAAAGATAAAATTTGGTCGAAATTCGAAAAATGTTTTTTGGTCAAAATTTCATCCATAAACACAGTCAAACTTTAAACGGCCATAACTTTTGAACCAGAAGAGCTAGAGACGTAGTTTTTGCACCATTAGAAAGGAAATTTATTGTTCTAAAAAGATAAAATTTGGTCGAAATTCGAAAAAATTGTTTTGGGTCAAAATTTCATCCATAAACACAGTCAAACTTTAAACGGCCATAACTTTTGAACCAGAAGAGCTAGAGACGTAGTTTTTGCACCATTAGAAAGGAAATTTATTGTTCTAAAAAGATAAAATTTGGTCGAAATTCGAAAAAATTGTTTTGGGTCAAAATTTCATCCATAAACACAGTCAAACTTTAAACGGCCATAACTTTTGAACCAGAAGAGCTAGAGACGTAGTTTTTGCACCATTAGAAAGGAAATTTATTGTTCTAAAAAGATAAAATTTGGTCGAAATTCGAAAAAATTGTTTTTGGTCAAAATTTCATCCATAAACACAGTCAAACTTTAAACGGCCATAACTTTTGAACCAGAAGAGCTAGAGACGTAGTTTTTGCACCATTAGAAAGGAAATTTATTGTTCTAAAAAGATAAAATTTGGTCGAAATTCGAAAAAATTGTTTTGGGTCAAAATTTCATCCATAAACACAGTCAAACTTTAAACGGCCATAACTTTTGAACCAGAAGAGCTAGAGACGTAGTTTTTGCACCATTAGAAAGGAAATTTATTGTTCTAAAAAGATAAAATTTGGTCGAAATTCGAAAAATTGTTTTTGGGTCAAAATTTCATCCATAAACACAGTCAAACTTTAAACGGCCATAACTTTTGAACCAGAAGAGCTAGAGACGTAGTTTTTGCACCATTAGAAAGGAAATTTATTGTTCTAAAAAGATAAAATTTGGTCGAAATTCGAAAAAATTGTTTTTGGTCAAAATTTCATCCATAAACACAGTCAAACTTTAAACGGCCATAACTTTTGAACCAGAAGAGCTAGAGACGTAGTTTTTGCACCATTAGAAAGGAAATTTATTGTTCTAAAAAGATAAAATTTGGTCGAAATTCGAAAAAATTGTTTTTGGTCAAAATTTCATCCATAAACACAGTCAAACTTTAAACGGCCATAACTTTTGAACCAGAAGAGCTAGAGACGTAGTTTTTGCACCATTAGAAAGGAAATTTATTGTTCTAAAAAGATAAAATTTGGTCGAAATTCGAAAAAATTGTTTTTGGGTCAAAATTTCATCCATAAACACAGTCAAACTTTAAACGGCCATAACTTTTGAACCAGAAGAGCTAGAGACGTAGTTTTTGCACCATTAGAAAGGAAATTTATTGTTCTAAAAAGATAAAATTTGGTCGAAATTCGAAAAAATTTTTTGGGTCAAAATTTCATCCATAAACACAGTCAAACTTTAAACGGCCATAACTTTTGAACCAGAAGAGCTAGAGACGTAGTTTTTGCACCATTAGAAAGGAAATTTATTGTTCTAAAAAGATAAAATTTGGTCGAAATTCGAAAAAATTGTTTTGGGTCAAAATTTCATCCATAAACACAGTCAAACTTTAAACGGCCATAACTTTTGAACCAGAAGAGCTAGAGACGTAGTTTTGCACCATTAGAAAGGAAATTTATTGTTCTAAAAAGATAAAATTTGGTCGAAATTCGAAAAAATTGTTTTTGGGTCAAAATTTCATCCATAAACACAGTCAAACTTTAAACGGCCATAACTTTTGAACCAGAAGAGCTAGAGACGTAGTTTTTGCACCATTAGAAAGGAAATTTATTGTTCTAAAAAGATAAAATTTGGTCGAAATTCGAAAAAATTGTTTTTGGGTCAAAATTTCATCCATAAACACAGTCAAACTTTAAACGGCCATAACTTTTGAACCAGAAGAGCTAGAGACGTAGTTTTTGCACCATTAGAAAGGAAATTTATTGTTCTAAAAAGATAAAATTTGGTCGAAATTCGAAAAAATTGTTTTTGGGTCAAAATTTCATCCATAAACACAGTCAAACTTTAAACGGCCATAACTTTTGAACCAGAAGAGCTAGAGACGTAGTTTTTGCACCATTAGAAAGGAAATTTATTGTTCTAAAAAGATAAAATTTGGTCGAAATTCGAAAAAATTGTTTTTGGTCAAAATTTCATCCATAAACACAGTCAAACTTTAAACGGCCATAACTTTTGAACCAGAAGAGCTAGAGACGTAGTTTTTGCACCATTAGAAAGGAAATTTATTGTTCTAAAAAGATAAAATTTGGTCGAAATTCGAAAAAATTGTTTTTGGGTCAAAATTTCATCCATAAACACAGTCAAACTTTAAACGGCCATAACTTTTGAACCAGAAGAGCTAGAGACGTAGTTTTTGCACCATTAGAAAGGAAATTTATTGTTCTAAAAAGATAAAATTTGGTCGAAATTCGAAAAATTGTTTTTGGGTCAAAATTTCATCCATAAACACAGTCAAACTTTAAACGGCCATAACTTTTGAACCAGAAGAGCTAGAGACGTAGTTTTTGCACCATTAGAAAGGAAATTTATTGTTCTAAAAAGATAAAATTTGGTCGAAATTCGAAAAAATTGTTTTGGGTCAAAATTTCATCCATAAACACAGTCAAACTTTAAACGGCCATAACTTTTGAACCAGAAGAGCTAGAGACGTAGTTTTTGCACCATTAGAAAGGAAATTTATTGTTCTAAAAAGATAAAATTTGGTCGAAATTCGAAAAAATTGTTTTTGGGTCAAAATTTCATCCATAAACACAGTCAAACTTTAAACGGCCATAACTTTTGAACCAGAAGAGCTAGAGACGTAGTTTTTGCACCATTAGAAAGGAAATTTATTGTTCTAAAACGATAAAATTTGGTCGAAATTCGAAAAAATTTGTTTTTGGGTCAAAATTTCATCCATAAACACAGTCAAACTTTAAACGGCCATAACTTTTGAACCAGAAGAGCTAGAGACGTAGTTTTTGCACCATTAGAAAGGAAATTTATTGTTCTAAAAAGATAAAATTTGGTCGAAATTCGAAAAAATTGTTTTTGGGTCAAAATTTCATCCATAAACACAGTCAAACTTTAAACGGCCATAACTTTTGAACCAGAAGAGCTAGAGACGTAGTTTTTGCACCATTAGAAAGGAAATTTATTGTTCTAAAAAGATAAAATTTGGTCGAAATTCGAAAAAATTGTTTTGGGTCAAAATTTCATCCATAAACACAGTCAAACTTTAAACGGCCATAACTTTTGAACCAGAAGAGCTAGAGACGTAGTTTTTGCACCATTAGAAAGGAAATTTATTGTTCTAAAAAGATAAAATTTGGTCGAAATTCGAAAAAATTGTTTTGGGTCAAAATTTCATCCATAAACACAGTCAAACTTTAAACGGCCATAACTTTTGAACCAGAAGAGCTAGAGACGTAGTTTTTGCACCATTAGAAAGGAAATTTATTGTTCTAAAAAGATAAAATTTGGTCGAAATTCGAAAAAATTGTTTTTGGGTCAAAATTTCATCCATAAACACAGTCAAACTTTAAACGGCCATAACTTTTGAACCAGAAGAGCTAGAGACGTAGTTTTTGCACCATTAGAAAGGAAATTTATTGTTCTAAAAAGATAAAATTTGGTCGAAATTCGAAAAAATTGTTTTGGGTCAAAATTTCATCCATAAACACAGTCAAACTTTAAACGGCCATAACTTTTGAACCAGAAGAGCTAGAGACGTAGTTTTTGCACCATTAGAAAGGAAATTTATTGTTCTAAAAAGATAAAATTTGGTCGAAATTCGAAAAAATTGTTTTTGGGTCAAAATTTCATCCATAAACACAGTCAAACTTTAAACGGCCATAACTTTTGAACCAGAAGAGCTAGAGACGTAGTTTTTGCACCATTAGAAAGGAAATTTATTGTTCTAAAAAGATAAAATTTGGTCGAAATTCGAAAAAATTGTTTTTGGGTCAAAATTTCATCCATAAACACAGTCTAACTTTAAACGGCCATAACTTTTGAACCAGAAGAGCTAGAGACGTAGTTTTTGCACCATTAGAAAGGAAATTTATTGTTCTAAAAAGATAAAATTTGGTCGAAATTCGAAAAAATTGTTTTGGGTCAAAATTTCATCCATAAACACAGTCTAACTTTAAACGGCCATAACTTTTGAACCAGAAGAGCTAGAGACGTAGTTTTTGCACCATTAGAAAGGAAATTTATTGTTCTAAAAAGATAAAATTTGGTCGAAATTCGAAAAAATTGTTTTGGGTCAAAATTTCATCCATAAACACAGTCTAACTTTAAACGGCCATAACTTTTGAACCAGAAGAGCTAGAGACGTAGTTTTTGCACCATTAGAAAGGAAATTTATTGTTCTAAAAAGATAAAATTTGGTCGAAATTCGAAAAAATTGTTTTGGGTCAAAATTTCATCCATAAACACAGTCAAACTTTAAACGGCCATAACTTTTGAACCAGAAGAGCTAGAGACGTAGTTTTTGCACCATTAGAAAGGAAATTTATTGTTCTAAAAAGATAAAATTTGGTCGAAATTCGAAAAAATTGTTTTTGGGTCAAAATTTCATCCATAAACACAGTCAAACTTTAAACGGCCATAACTTTTGAACCAGAAGAGCTAGAGACGTAGTTTTTGCACCATTAGAAAGGAAATTTATTGTTCTAAAAAGATAAAATTTGGTCGAAATTCGAAAAAATTGTTTTTGGTCAAAATTTCATCCATAAACACAGTCTTTAAACGGCCATAACTTTTGAACCAGAAGAGCTAGAGACGTAGTTTTTGCACCATTAGAAAGGAAATTTATTGTTCTAAAAAGATAAAATTTGGTCGAAATTCGAAAAAATTGTTTTGGGTCAAAATTTCATCCATAAACACAGTCAAACTTTAAACGGCCATAACTTTTGAACCAGAAGAGCTAGAGACGTAGTTTTTGCACCATTAGAAAGGAAATTTATTGTTCTAAAAAGATAAAATTTGGTCGAAATTCGAAAAAATTGTTTTTGGGTCAAAATTTCATCCATAAACACAGTCAAACTTTAAACGGCCATAACTTTTGAACCAGAAGAGCTAGAGACGTAGTTTTTGCACCATTAGAAAGGAAATTTATTGTTCTAAAAAGATAAAATTTGGTCGAAATTCGAAAAAATTGTTTTTGGTCAAAATTTCATCCATAAACACAGTCAAACTTTAAACGGCCATAACTTTTGAACCAGAAGAGCTAGAGACGTAGTTTTTGCACCATTAGAAAGGAAATTTATTGTTCTAAAAAGATAAAATTTGGTCGAAATTCGAAAAAATTGTTTTTGGGTCAAAATTTCATCCATAAACACAGTCAAACTTTAAACGGCCATAACTTTTGAACCAGAAGAGCTAGAGACGTAGTTTTTGCACCATTAGAAAGGAAATTTATTGTTCTAAAAAGATAAAATTTGGTCGAAATTCGAAAAAATTGTTTTTGGGTCAAAATTTCATCCATAAACACAGTAAACTTTAAACGGCCATAACTTTTGAACCAGAAGAGCTAGAGACGTAGTTTTTGCACCATTAGAAAGGAAATTTATTGTTCTAAAAAGATAAAATTTGGTCGAAATTCGAAAAATTGTTTTTGGGTCAAAATTTCATCCATAAACACAGTAAACTTTAAACGGCCATAACTTTTGAACCAGAAGAGCTAGAGACGTAGTTTTTGCACCATTAGAAAGGAAATTTATTGTTCTAAAAAGATAAAATTTGGTCGAAATTCGAAAAAATTGTTTTGGGTCAAAATTTCATCCATAAACACAGTCAAACTTTAAACGGCCATAACTTTTGAACCAGAAGAGCTAGAGACGTAGTTTTTGCACCATTAGAAAGGAAATTTATTGTTCTAAAAAGATAAAATTTGGTCGAAATTCGAAAAAATTGTTTTGGGTCAAAATTTCATCCATAAACACAGTCAAACTTTAAACGGCCATAACTTTTGAACCAGAAGAGCTAGAGACGTAGTTTTTGCACCATTAGAAAGGAAATTTATTGTTCTAAAAAGATAAAATTTGGTCGAAATTCGAAAAATTGTTTTTGGGTCAAAATTTCATCCATAAACACAGTCAAACTTTAAACGGCCATAACTTTTGAACCAGAAGAGCTAGAGACGTAGTTTTTGCACCATTAGAAAGGAAATTTATTGTTCTAAAAAGATAAAATTTGGTCGAAATTCGAAAAAATTGTTTTTGGGTCAAAATTTCATCCATAAACACAGTCAAACTTTAAACGGCCATAACTTTTGAACCAGAAGAGCTAGAGACGTAGTTTTTGCACCATTAGAAAGGAAATTTATTGTTCTAAAAAGATAAAATTTGGTCGAAATTCGAAAAATTGTTTTGGGTCAAAATTTCATCCATAAACACAGTCAAACTTTAAACGGCCATAACTTTTGAACCAGAAGAGCTAGAGACGTAGTTTTTGCACCATTAGAAAGGAAATTTATTGTTCTAAAAAGATAAAATTTGGTCGAAATTCGAAAAAATTGTTTTAAAATTTCATCCATAAACACAGTCAAACTTTAAACGGCCATAACTTTTGAACCAGAAGAGCTAGAGACGTAGTTTTTGCACCATTAGAAAGGAAATTTATTGTTCTAAAAAGATAAAATTTGGTCGAAATTCGAAAAAATTGTTTTGGGTCAAAATTTCATCCATAAACACAGTCAAACTTTAAACGGCCATAACTTTTGAACCAGAAGAGCTAGAGACGTAGTTTTTGCACCATTAGAAAGGAAATTTATTGTTCTAAAAAGATAAAATTTGGTCGAAATTCGAAAAAATTGTTTTGGGTCAAAATTTCATCCATAAACACAGTCAAACTTTAAACGGCCATAACTTTTGAACCAGAAGAGCTAGAGACGTAGTTTTTGCACCATTAGAAAGGAAATTTATTGTTCTAAAAAGATAAAATTTGGTCGAAATTCGAAAAATTTGTTTTTGGGTCAAAATTTCATCCATAAACACAGTCTAACTTTAAACGGCCATAACTTTTGAACCAGAAGAGCTAGAGACGTAGTTTTTGCACCATTAGAAAGGAAATTTATTGTTCTAAAAAGATAAAATTTGGTCGAAATTCGAAAAAATTGTTTTGGGTCAAAATTTCATCCATAAACACAGTCAAACTTTAAACGGCCATAACTTTTGAACCAGAAGAGCTAGAGACGTAGTTTTTGCACCATTAGAAAGGAAATTTATTGTTCTAAAAAGATAAAATTTGGTCGAAATTCGAAAAAATTGTTTTTGGGTCAAAATTTCATCCATAAACACAGTCAAACTTTAAACGGCCATAACTTTTGAACCAGAAGAGCTAGAGACGTAGTTTTTGCACCATTAGAAAGGAAATTTATTGTTCTAAAAAGATAAAATTTGGTCGAAATTCGAAAAAATTGTTTTGGGTCAAAATTTCATCCATAAACACAGTCTAACTTTAAACGGCCATAACTTTTGAACCAGAAGAGCTAGAGACGTAGTTTTTGCACCATTAGAAAGGAAATTTATTGTTCTAAAAAGATAAAATTTGGTCGAAATTCGAAAAAATTGTTTTTGGTCAAAATTTCATCCATAAACACAGTCTAACTTTAAACGGCCATAACTTTTGAACCAGAAGAGCTAGAGACGTAGTTTTTGCACCATTAGAAAGGAAATTTATTGTTCTAAAAAGATAAAATTTGGTCGAAATTCGAAAAAATTGTTTTTGGGTCAAAATTTCATCCATAAACACAGTCTAACTTTAAACGGCCATAACTTTTGAACCAGAAGAGCTAGAGACGTAGTTTTTGCACCATTAGAAAGGAAATTTATTGTTCTAAAAAGATAAAATTTGGTCGAAATTCGAAAAAATTGTTTTGGGTCAAAATTTCATCCATAAACACAGTCAAACTTTAAACGGCCATAACTTTTGAACCAGAAGAGCTAGAGACGTAGTTTTTGCACCATTAGAAAGGAAATTTATTGTTCTAAAAAGATAAAATTTGGTCGAAATTCGAAAAAATTGTTTTGGGTCAAAATTTCATCCATAAACACAGTCAAACTTTAAACGGCCATAACTTTTGAACCAGAAGAGCTAGAGACGTAGTTTTTGCACCATTAGAAAGGAAATTTATTGTTCTAAAAAGATAAAATTTGGTCGAAATTCGAAAAATTTGTTTTTGGGTCAAAATTTCATCCATAAACACAGTCTAACTTTAAACGGCCATAACTTTTGAACCAGAAGAGCTAGAGACGTAGTTTTTGCACCATTAGAAAGGAAATTTATTGTTCTAAAAAGATAAAATTTGGTCGAAATTCGAAAAATTGTTTTGGGTCAAAATTTCATCCATAAACACAGTCTAACTTTAAACGGCCATAACTTTTGAACCAGAAGAGCTAGAGACGTAGTTTTTGCACCATTAGAAAGGAAATTTATTGTTCTAAAAAGATAAAATTTGGTCGAAATTCGAAAAAATTGTTTTTGGGTCAAAATTTCATCCATAAACACAGTCTAACTTTAAACGGCCATAACTTTTGAACCAGAAGAGCTAGAGACGTAGTTTTTGCACCATTAGAAAGGAAATTTATTGTTCTAAAAAGATAAAATTTGGTCGAAATTCGAAAAAATTGTTTTTGGGTCAAAATTTCATCCATAAACACAGTCTAACTTTAAACGGCCATAACTTTTGAACCAGAAGAGCTAGAGACGTAGTTTTTGCACCATTAGAAAGGAAATTTATTGTTCTAAAAAGATAAAATTTGGTCGAAATTCGAAAAATTGTTTTGGGTCAAAATTTCATCCATAAACACAGTCTAACTTTAAACGGCCATAACTTTTGAACCAGAAGAGCTAGAGACGTAGTTTTTGCACCATTAGAAAGGAAATTTATTGTTCTAAAAAGATAAAATTTGGTCGAAATTCGAAAAAATTGTTTTTGGGTCAAAATTTCATCCATAAACACAGTCTAACTTTAAACGGCCATAACTTTTGAACCAGAAGAGCTAGAGACGTAGTTTTTGCACCATTAGAAAGGAAATTTATTGTTCTAAAAAGATAAAATTTGGTCGAAATTCGAAAAAATTGTTTTGGGTCAAAATTTCATCCATAAACACAGTCAACTTTAAACGGCCATAACTTTTGAACCAGAAGAGCTAGAGACGTAGTTTTTGCACCATTAGAAAGGAAATTTATTGTTCTAAAAAGATAAAATTTGGTCGAAATTCGAAAAAATTGTTTTGGGTCAAAATTTCATCCATAAACACAGTCTAACTTTAAACGGCCATAACTTTTGAACCAGAAGAGCTAGAGACGTAGTTTTTGCACCATTAGAAAGGAAATTTATTGTTCTAAAAAGATAAAATTTGGTCGAAATTCGAAAAAATTGTTTTGGGTCAAAATTTCATCCATAAACACAGTCTAACTTTAAACGGCCATAACTTTTGAACCAGAAGAGCTAGAGACGTAGTTTTTGCACCATTAGAAAGGAAATTTATTGTTCTAAAAAGATAAAATTTGGTCGAAATTCGAAAAAATTGTTTTTGGGTCAAAATTTCATCCATAAACACAGTCTAACTTTAAACGGCCATAACTTTTGAACCAGAAGAGCTAGAGACGTAGTTTTTGCACCATTAGAAAGGAAATTTATTGTTCTAAAAAGATAAAATTTGGTCGAAATTCGAAAAAATTGTTTTGGGTCAAAATTTCATCCATAAACACAGTCTAACTTTAAACGGCCATAACTTTTGAACCAGAAGAGCTAGAGACGTAGTTTTTGCACCATTAGAAAGGAAATTTATTGTTCTAAAAAGATAAAATTTGGTCGAAATTCGAAAAAATTGTTTTTGGGTCAAAATTTCATCCATAAACACAGTCAAACTTTAAACGGCCATAACTTTTGAACCAGAAGAGCTAGAGACGTAGTTTTTGCACCATTAGAAAGGAAATTTATTGTTCTAAAAAGATAAAATTTGGTCGAAATTCGAAAAAATTGTTTTTGGGTCAAAATTTCATCCATAAACACAGTCTAACTTTAAACGGCCATAACTTTTGAAC
The DNA here is from genome assembly GCF_016920715.1 of Anopheles arabiensis. Lineage (NCBI taxonomy): Eukaryota > Metazoa > Arthropoda > Insecta > Diptera > Culicidae > Anopheles > Anopheles arabiensis. The sequence goes on along the minus strand of NW_024412123.1, from coordinate 83,849 downwards.
CAGAAGAGCTAGAGACGTAGTTTTTGCACCATTAGAAAGGAAATTTATTGTTCTAAAAAGATAAAATTTGGTCGAAATTCGAAAAAATTGTTTTTGGGTCAAAATTTCATCCATAAACACAGTCTAACTTTAAACGGCCATAACTTTTGAACCAGAAGAGCTAGAGACGTAGTTTTTGCACCATTAGAAAGGAAATTTATTGTTCTAAAAAGATAAAATTTGGTCGAAATTCGAAAAAATTGTTTTTGGGTCAAAATTTCATCCATAAACACAGTCTAACTTTAAACGGCCATAACTTTTGAACCAGAAGAGCTAGAGACGTAGTTTTTGCACCATTAGAAAGGAAATTTATTGTTCTAAAAAGATAAAATTTGGTCGAAATTCGAAAAAATTGTTTTTGGTCAAAATTTCATCCATAAACACAGTCTAACTTTAAACGGCCATAACTTTTGAACCAGAAGAGCTAGAGACGTAGTTTTTGCACCATTAGAAAGGAAATTTATTGTTCTAAAAAGATAAAATTTGGTCGAAATTCGAAAAAATTGTTTTGGGTCAAAATTTCATCCATAAACACAGTCTAACTTTAAACGGCCATAACTTTTGAACCAGAAGAGCTAGAGACGTAGTTTTTGCACCATTAGAAAGGAAATTTATTGTTCTAAAAAGATAAAATTTGGTCGAAATTCGAAAAAATTGTTTTTGGGTCAAAATTTCATCCATAAACACAGTCTAACTTTAAACGGCCATAACTTTTGAACCAGAAGAGCTAGAGACGTAGTTTTTGCACCATTAGAAAGGAAATTTATTGTTCTAAAAAGATAAAATTTGGTCGAAATTCGAAAAAATTGTTTTGGGTCAAAATTTCATCCATAAACACAGTCTAACTTTAAACGGCCATAACTTTTGAACCAGAAGAGCTAGAGACGTAGTTTTTGCACCATTAGAAAGGAAATTTATTGTTCTAAAAAGATAAAATTTGGTCGAAATTCGAAAAATTGTTTTTGGGTCAAAATTTCATCCATAAACACAGTCTAACTTTAAACGGCCATAACTTTTGAACCAGAAGAGCTAGAGACGTAGTTTTTGCACCATTAGAAAGGAAATTTATTGTTCTAAAAAGATAAAATTTGGTCGAAATTCGAAAAAATTGTTTTTGGGTCAAAATTTCATCCATAAACACAGTCTAACTTTAAACGGCCATAACTTTTGAACCAGAAGAGCTAGAGACGTAGTTTTTGCACCATTAGAAAGGAAATTTATTGTTCTAAAAAGATAAAATTTGGTCGAAATTCGAAAAAATTGTTTTTGGGTCAAAATTTCATCCATAAACACAGTCTAACTTTAAACGGCCATAACTTTTGAACCAGAAGAGCTAGAGACGTAGTTTTTGCACCATTAGAAAGGAAATTTATTGTTCTAAAAAGATAAAATTTGGTCGAAATTCGAAAAAATTGTTTTTGGGTCAAAATTTCATCCATAAACACAGTCTAACTTTAAACGGCCATAACTTTTGAACCAGAAGAGCTAGAGACGTAGTTTTTGCACCATTAGAAAGGAAATTTATTGTTCTAAAAAGATAAAATTTGGTCGAAATTCGAAAAAATTGTTTTTGGGTCAAAATTTCATCCATAAACACAGTCTAACTTTAAACGGCCATAACTTTTGAACCAGAAGAGCTAGAGACGTAGTTTTTGCACCATTAGAAAGGAAATTTATTGTTCTAAAAAGATAAAATTTGGTCGAAATTCGAAAAATTTGTTTTTGGGTCAAAATTTCATCCATAAACACAGTCTAACTTTAAACGGCCATAACTTTTGAACCAGAAGAGCTAGAGACGTAGTTTTTGCACCATTAGAAAGGAAATTTATTGTTCTAAAAAGATAAAATTTGGTCGAAATTCGAAAAATTTTGTTTTGGGTCAAAATTTCATCCATAAACACAGTCAACTTTAAACGGCCATAACTTTTGAACCAGAAGAGCTAGAGACGTAGTTTTTGCACCATTAGAAAGGAAATTTATTGTTCTAAAAAGATAAAATTTGGTCGAAATTCGAAAAAATTGTTTTTGGTCAAAATTTCATCCATAAACACAGTCAAACTTTAAACGGCCATAACTTTTGAACCAGAAGAGCTAGAGACGTAGTTTTTGCACCATTAGAAAGGAAATTTATTGTTCTAAAAAGATAAAATTTGGTCGAAATTCGAAAAAATTGTTTTTGGTCAAAATTTCATCCATAAACACAGTCAAACTTTAAACGGCCATAACTTTTGAACCAGAAGAGCTAGAGACGTAGTTTTGCACCATTAGAAAGGAAATTTATTGTTCTAAAAAGATAAAATTTGGTCGAAATTCGAAAAAATTGTTTTTGGGTCAAAATTTCATCCATAAACACAGTCTAACTTTAAACGGCCATAACTTTTGAACCAGAAGAGCTAGAGACGTAGTTTTTGCACCATTAGAAAGGAAATTTATTGTTCTAAAAAGATAAAATTTGGTCGAAATTCGAAAAAATTTGTTTTTGGGTCAAAATTTCATCCATAAACACAGTCTAACTTTAAACGGCCATAACTTTTGAACCAGAAGAGCTAGAGACGTAGTTTTGCACCATTAGAAAGGAAATTTATTGTTCTAAAAAGATAAAATTTGGTCGAAATTCGAAAAAATTGTTTTTGGTCAAAATTTCATCCATAAACACAGTCTAACTTTAAACGGCCATAACTTTTGAACCAGAAGAGCTAGAGACGTAGTTTTTGCACCATTAGAAAGGAAATTTATTGTTCTAAAAAGATAAAATTTGGTCGAAATTCGAAAAAATTGTTTTTGGTCAAAATTTCATCCATAAACACAGTCAAACTTTAAACGGCCATAACTTTTGAACCAGAAGAGCTAGAGACGTAGTTTTTGCACCATTAGAAAGGAAATTTATTGTTCTAAAAAGATAAAATTTGGTCGAAATTCGAAAAAATTGTTTTTGGGTCAAAATTTCATCCATAAACACAGTCTAACTTTAAACGGCCATAACTTTTGAACCAGAAGAGCTAGAGACGTAGTTTTGCACCATTAGAAAGGAAATTTATTGTTCTAAAAAGATAAAATTTGGTCGAAATTCGAAAAAAATGTTTTTGGGTCAAAATTTCATCCATAAACACAGTCTTACTTTAAACGGCCATAACTTTTGAACCAGAAGAGCTAGAGACGTAGTTTTTGCACCATTAGAAAGGAAATTTATTGTTCTAAAAAGATAAAATTTGGTCGAAATTCGAAAAAATTGTTTTGGGTCAAAATTTCATCCATAAACACAGTCTAACTTTAAACGGCCATAACTTTTGAACCAGAAGAGCTAGAGACGTAGTTTTTGCACCATTAGAAAGGAAATTTATTGTTCTAAAAAGATAAAATTTGGTCGAAATTCGAAAAAAATTGTTTTTGGGTCAAAATTTCATCCATAAACACAGTCTAACTTTAAACGGCCATAACTTTTGAACCAGAAGAGCTAGAGACGTAGTTTTTGCACCATTAGAAAGGAAATTTATTGTTCTAAAAAGATAAAATTTGGTCGAAATTCGAAAAAAAATGTTTTTGGGTCAAAATTTCATCCATAAACACAGTCTAACTTTAAACGGCCATAACTTTTGAACCAGAAGAGCTAGAGACGTAGTTTTTGCACCATTAGAAAGGAAATTTATTGTTCTAAAAAGATAAAATTTGGTCGAAATTCGAAAAAATTGTTTTTGGTCAAAATTTCATCCATAAACACAGTCTAAACTTTAAACGGCCATAACTTTTGAACCAGAAGAGCTAGAGACGTAGTTTTTGCACCATTAGAAAGGAAATTTATTGTTCTAAAAAGATAAAATTTGGTCGAAATTCGAAAAAATGTTTTTGGGTCAAAATTTCATCCATAAACACAGTCAAACTTTAAACGGCCATAACTTTTGAACCAGAAGAGCTAGAGACGTAGTTTTTGCACCATTAGAAAGGAAATTTATTGTTCTAAAAAGATAAAATTTGGTCGAAATTCGAAAAAATTGTTTTGGGTCAAAATTTCATCCATAAACACAGTCAAACTTTAAACGGCCATAACTTTTGAACCAGAAGAGCTAGAGACGTAGTTTTTGCACCATTAGAAAGGAAATTTATTGTTCTAAAAAGATAAAATTTGGTCGAAATTCGAAAAAATTGTTTTGGGTCAAAATTTCATCCATAAACACAGTCTAACTTTAAACGGCCATAACTTTTGAACCAGAAGAGCTAGAGACGTAGTTTTTGCACCATTAGAAAGGAAATTTATTGTTCTAAAAAGATAAAATTTGGTCGAAATTCGAAAAAAATGTTTTTGGGTCAAAATTTCATCCATAAACACAGTCTAACTTTAAACGGCCATAACTTTTGAACCAGAAGAGCTAGAGACGTAGTTTTTGCACCATTAGAAAGGAAATTTATTGTTCTAAAAAGATAAAATTTGGTCGAAATTCGAAAAAATTGTTTTTGGTCAAAATTTCATCCATAAACACAGTCAAACTTTAAACGGCCATAACTTTTGAACCAGAAGAGCTAGAGACGTAGTTTTTGCACCATTAGAAAGGAAATTTATTGTTCTAAAAAGATAAAATTTGGTCGAAATTCGAAAAAATTGTTTTTGGGTCAAAATTTCATCCATAAACACAGTCTAACTTTAAACGGCCATAACTTTTGAACCAGAAGAGCTAGAGACGTAGTTTTTGCACCATTAGAAAGGAAATTTATTGTTCTAAAAAGATAAAATTTGGTCGAAATTCGAAAAAATTGTTTTTGGTCAAAATTTCATCCATAAACACAGTCTAACTTTAAACGGCCATAACTTTTGAACCAGAAGAGCTAGAGACGTAGTTTTTGCACCATTAGAAAGGAAATTTATTGTTCTAAAAAGATAAAATTTGGTCGAAATTCGAAAAAATTGTTTTTGGGTCAAAATTTCATCCATAAACACAGTCTAACTTTAAACGGCCATAACTTTTGAACCAGAAGAGCTAGAGACGTAGTTTTTGCACCATTAGAAAGGAAATTTATTGTTCTAAAAAGATAAAATTTGGTCGAAATTCGAAAAAATTGTTTTGGGTCAAAATTTCATCCATAAACACAGTCTAACTTTAAACGGCCATAACTTTTGAACCAGAAGAGCTAGAGACGTAGTTTTTGCACCATTAGAAAGGAAATTTATTGTTCTAAAAAGATAAAATTTGGTCGAAATTCGAAAAAATTGTTTTTGGGTCAAAATTTCATCCATAAACACAGTCTAACTTTAAACGGCCATAACTTTTGAACCAGAAGAGCTAGAGACGTAGTTTTTGCACCATTAGAAAGGAAATTTATTGTTCTAAAAAGATAAAATTTGGTCGAAATTCGAAAAAATTGTTTTTGGGTCAAAATTTCATCCATAAACACAGTCTAACTTTAAACGGCCATAACTTTTGAACCAGAAGAGCTAGAGACGTAGTTTTTGCACCATTAGAAAGGAAATTTATTGTTCTAAAAAGATAAAATTTGGTCGAAATTCGAAAAAATTGTTTTTGGGTCAAAATTTCATCCATAAACACAGTCTAACTTTAAACGGCCATAACTTTTGAACCAGAAGAGCTAGAGACGTAGTTTTTGCACCATTAGAAAGGAAATTTATTGTTCTAAAAAGATAAAATTTGGTCGAAATTCGAAAAAATTGTTTTTGGGTCAAAATTTCATCCATAAACACAGTCTAACTTTAAACGGCCATAACTTTTGAACCAGAAGAGCTAGAGACGTAGTTTTTGCACCATTAGAAAGGAAATTTATTGTTCTAAAAAGATAAAATTTGGTCGAAATTCGAAAAAATGTTTTTGGGTCAAAATTTCATCCATAAACACAGTCTAACTTTAAACGGCCATAACTTTTGAACCAGAAGAGCTAGAGACGTAGTTTTTGCACCATTAGAAAGGAAATTTATTGTTCTAAAAAGATAAAATTTGGTCGAAATTCGAAAAAATTGTTTTTGGGTCAAAATTTCATCCATAAACACAGTCTAACTTTAAACGGCCATAACTTTTGAACCAGAAGAGCTAGAGACGTAGTTTTTGCACCATTAGAAAGGAAATTTATTGTTCTAAAAAGATAAAATTTGGTCGAAATTCGAAAAAATTGTTTTTGGTCAAAATTTCATCCATAAACACAGTCAAACTTTAAACGGCCATAACTTTTGAACCAGAAGAGCTAGAGACGTAGTTTTTGCACCATTAGAAAGGAAATTTATTGTTCTAAAAAGATAAAATTTGGTCGAAATTCGAAAAAATTGTTTTTGGGTCAAAATTTCATCCATAAACACAGTCTAACTTTAAACGGCCATAACTTTTGAACCAGAAGAGCTAGAGACGTAGTTTTTGCACCATTAGAAAGGAAATTTATTGTTCTAAAAAGATAAAATTTGGTCGAAATTCGAAAAAATTGTTTTTGGTCAAAATTTCATCCATAAACACAGTCTAACTTTAAACGGCCATAACTTTTGAACCAGAAGAGCTAGAGACGTAGTTTTTGCACCATTAGAAAGGAAATTTATTGTTCTAAAAAGATAAAATTTGGTCGAAATTCGAAAAAATTGTTTTTGGGTCAAAATTTCATCCATAAACACAGTCTAACTTTAAACGGCCATAACTTTTGAACCAGAAGAGCTAGAGACGTAGTTTTTGCACCATTAGAAAGGAAATTTATTGTTCTAAAAAGATAAAATTTGGTCGAAATTCGAAAAAATTGTTTTTGGTCAAAATTTCATCCATAAACACAGTCTAACTTTAAACGGCCATAACTTTTGAACCAGAAGAGCTAGAGACGTAGTTTTGCACCATTAGAAAGGAAATTTATTGTTCTAAAAAGATAAAATTTGGTCGAAATTCGAAAAAATTGTTTTTGGGTCAAAATTTCATCCATAAACACAGTCTAACTTTAAACGGCCATAACTTTTGAACCAGAAGAGCTAGAGACGTAGTTTTTGCACCATTAGAAAGGAAATTTATTGTTCTAAAAAGATAAAATTTGGTCGAAATTCGAAAAATTGTTTTTGGGTCAAAATTTCATCCATAAACACAGTCTAACTTTAAACGGCCATAACTTTTGAACCAGAAGAGCTAGAGACGTAGTTTTGCACCATTAGAAAGGAAATTTATTGTTCTAAAAAGATAAAATTTGGTCGAAATTCGAAAAAATGTTTTTGGGTCAAAATTTCATCCATAAACACAGTCTAACTTTAAACGGCCATAACTTTTGAACCAGAAGAGCTAGAGACGTAGTTTTGCACCATTAGAAAGGAAATTTATTGTTCTAAAAAGATAAAATTTGGTCGAAATTCGAAAAAAATGTTTTTGGTCAAAATTTCATCCATAAACACAGTCTAACTTTAAACGGCCATAACTTTTGAACCAGAAGAGCTAGAGACGTAGTTTTTGCACCATTAGAAAGGAAATTTATTGTTCTAAAAAGATAAAATTTGGTCGAAATTCGAAAAAATTGTTTTGGGTCAAAATTTCATCCATAAACACAGTCTAACTTTAAACGGCCATAACTTTTGAACCAGAAGAGCTAGAGACGTAGTTTTTGCACCATTAGAAAGGAAATTTATTGTTCTAAAAAGATAAAATTTGGTCGAAATTCGAAAAAATTGTTTTTGGGTCAAAATTTCATCCATAAACACAGTCTAACTTTAAACGGCCATAACTTTTGAACCAGAAGAGCTAGAGACGTAGTTTTTGCACCATTAGAAAGGAAATTTATTGTTCTAAAAAGATAAAATTTGGTCGAAATTCGAAAAAATTGTTTTTGGGTCAAAATTTCATCCATAAACACAGTCTAACTTTAAACGGCCATAACTTTTGAACCAGAAGAGCTAGAGACGTAGTTTTTGCACCATTAGAAAGGAAATTTATTGTTCTAAAAAGATAAAATTTGGTCGAAATTCGAAAAAATTGTTTTTGGTCAAAATTTCATCCATAAACACAGTCTAACTTTAAACGGCCATAACTTTTGAACCAGAAGAGCTAGAGACGTAGTTTTTGCACCATTAGAAAGGAAATTTATTGTTCTAAAAAGATAAAATTTGGTCGAAATTCGAAAAAAATGTTTTTGGGTCAAAATTTCATCCATAAACACAGTCTAACTTTAAACGGCCATAACTTTTGAACCAGAAGAGCTAGAGACGTAGTTTTTGCACCATTAGAAAGGAAATTTATTGTTCTAAAAAGATAAAATTTGGTCGAAATTCGAAAAAAATTGTTTTGGGTCAAAATTTCATCCATAAACACAGTCTAACTTTAAACGGCCATAACTTTTGAACCAGAAGAGCTAGAGACGTAGTTTTTGCACCATTAGAAAGGAAATTTATTGTTCTAAAAAGATAAAATTTGGTCGAAATTCGAAAAAATTGTTTTTGGGTCAAAATTTCATCCATAAACACAGTCTAACTTTAAACGGCCATAACTTTTGAACCAGAAGAGCTAGAGACGTAGTTTTTGCACCATTAGAAAGGAAATTTATTGTTCTAAAAAGATAAAATTTGGTCGAAATTCGAAAAAATGTTTTTGGTCAAAATTTCATCCATAAACACAGTCTAACTTTAAACGGCCATAACTTTTGAACCAGAAGAGCTAGAGACGTAGTTTTTGCACCATTAGAAAGGAAATTTATTGTTCTAAAAAGATAAAATTTGGTCGAAATTCGAAAAAATGTTTTTGGGTCAAAATTTCATCCATAAACACAGTCTAACTTTAAACGGCCATAACTTTTGAACCAGAAGAGCTAGAGACGTAGTTTTTGCACCATTAGAAAGGAAATTTATTGTTCTAAAAAGATAAAATTTGGTCGAAATTCGAAAAAATTGTTTTTGGGTCAAAATTTCATCCATAAACACAGTCTAACTTTAAACGGCCATAACTTTTGAACCAGAAGAGCTAGAGACGTAGTTTTTGCACCATTAGAAAGGAAATTTATTGTTCTAAAAAGATAAAATTTGGTCGAAATTCGAAAAAAATGTTTTTGGGTCAAAATTTCATCCATAAACACAGTCTAACTTTAAACGGCCATAACTTTTGAACCAGAAGAGCTAGAGACGTAGTTTTTGCACCATTAGAAAGGAAATTTATTGTTCTAAAAAGATAAAATTTGGTCGAAATTCGAAAAAATTGTTTTTGGTCAAAATTTCATCCATAAACACAGTCTAACTTTAAACGGCCATAACTTTTGAACCAGAAGAGCTAGAGACGTAGTTTTTGCACCATTAGAAAGGAAATTTATTGTTCTAAAAAGATAAAATTTGGTCGAAATTCGAAAAAATTTGTTTTGGGTCAAAATTTCATCCATAAACACAGTCTAACTTTAAACGGCCATAACTTTTGAACCAGAAGAGCTAGAGACGTAGTTTTTGCACCATTAGAAAGGAAATTTATTGTTCTAAAAAGATAAAATTTGGTCGAAATTCGAAAAAAATGTTTTTGGGTCAAAATTTCATCCATAAACACAGTCTAACTTTAAACGGCCATAACTTTTGAACCAGAAGAGCTAGAGACGTAGTTTTTGCACCATTAGAAAGGAAATTTATTGTTCTAAAAAGATAAAATTTGGTCGAAATTCGAAAAAATGTTTTTGGGTCAAAATTTCATCCATAAACACAGTCTAACTTTAAACGGCCATAACTTTTGAACCAGAAGAGCTAGAGACGTAGTTTTTGCACCATTAGAAAGGAAATTTATTGTTCTAAAAAGATAAAATTTGGTCGAAATTCGAAAAAATTGTTTTTGGTCAAAATTTCATCCATAAACACAGTCTAACTTTAAACGGCCATAACTTTTGAACCAGAAGAGCTAGAGACGTAGTTTTTGCACCATTAGAAAGGAAATTTATTGTTCTAAAAAGATAAAATTTGGTCGAAATTCGAAAAATTTGTTTTGGGTCAAAATTTCATCCATAAACACAGTCTAACTTTAAACGGCCATAACTTTTGAACCAGAAGAGCTAGAGACGTAGTTTTTGCACCATTAGAAAGGAAATTTATTGTTCTAAAAAGATAAAATTTGGTCGAAATTCGAAAAAATTGTTTTTGGGTCAAAATTTCATCCATAAACACAGTCTAACTTTAAACGGCCATAACTTTTGAACCAGAAGAGCTAGAGACGTAGTTTTTGCACCATTAGAAAGGAAATTTATTGTTCTAAAAAGATAAAATTTGGTCGAAATTCGAAAAAATGTTTTTGGGTCAAAATTTCATCCATAAACACAGTCTAACTTTAAACGGCCATAACTTTTGAACCAGAAGAGCTAGAGACGTAGTTTTTGCACCATTAGAAAGGAAATTTATTGTTCTAAAAAGATAAAATTTGGTCGAAATTCGAAAAAATTGTTTTTGGGTCAAAATTTCATCCATAAACACAGTCTAACTTTAAACGGCCATAACTTTTGAACCAGAAGAGCTAGAGACGTAGTTTTTGCACCATTAGAAAGGAAATTTATTGTTCTAAAAAGATAAAATTTGGTCGAAATTCGAAAAAAATTGTTTTGGGTCAAAATTTCATCCATAAACACAGTCTAAATTTAAACGGCCACAACTTTTGAACCAGAAGAGCTAGAGACGTAGGTTTTGCACCATTAGAAAGGAAATTTATTGTTCTAAAAAAGATAAAATTTGGTCGAAATTCGAAAAAATTTGTTTTGGGTCAAAATTTCATCCATAAACACAGTCTAAATTTAAACGGCCACAACTTTTGAACCAGAAGAGCTAGAGACGTAGTTTTTGCACCATTAGAAAGGAAATTTATTGTTCTTAAGAAGATAAAATTTGGTCGAAATTCGAAAAAAATGTTTTTGGGTCAAAATTTCATCCATAAACACAGTCTAACTTTAAACGGCCATAACTTTTGAACCAGAAGAGCTAGAGACGTAGTTTTGCACCATTAGAAAGGAAATTTATTGTTCTAAAAAGATAAAATTTGGTCGAAATTCGAAAAAATTGTTTTTGGGTCAAAATTTCATCCATAAACACAGTCTAACTTTAAACGGCCATAACTTTTGAACCAGAAGAGCTAGAGACGTAGTTTTTGCACCATTAGAAAGGAAATTTATTGTTCTAAAAAGATAAAATTTGGTCGAAATTCGAAAAAAATGTTTTTGGGTCAAAATTTCATCCATAAACACAGTCTAACTTTAAACGGCCATAACTTTTGAACCAGAAGAGCTAGAGACGTAGTTTTTGCACCATTAGAAAGGAAATTTATTGTTCTAAAAAGATAAAATTTGGTCGAAATTCGAAAAATTTGTTTTTGGGTCAAAATTTCATCCATAAACACAGTCTAACTTTAAACGGCCATAACTTTTGAACCAGAAGAGCTAGAGACGTAGTTTTGCACCATTAGAAAGGAAATTTATTGTTCTAAAAAGATAAAATTTGGTCGAAATTCGAAAAAAATTGTTTTGGGTCAAAATTTCATCCATAAACACAGTCTAACTTTAAACGGCCATAACTTTTGAACCAGAAGAGCTAGAGACGTAGTTTTTGCACCATTAGAAAGGAAATTTATTGTTCTAAAAAGATAAAATTTGGTCGAAATTCGAAAAAAATGTTTTTGGGTCAAAATTTCATCCATAAACACAGTCTAACTTTAAACGGCCATAACTTTTGAACCAGAAGAGCTAGAGACGTAGTTTTTGCACCATTAGAAAGGAAATTTATTGTTCTAAAAAGATAAAATTTGGTCGAAATTCGAAAAAATGTTTTTGGGTCAAAATTTCATCCATAAACACAGTCTAACTTTAAACGGCCATAACTTTTGAACCAGAAGAGCTAGAGACGTAGTTTTGCACCATTAGAAAGGAAATTTATTGTTCTAAAAAGATAAAATTTGGTCGAAATTCGAAAAATTGTTTTGGGTCAAAATTTCATCCATAAACACAGTCTAACTTTAAACGGCCATAACTTTTGAACCAGAAGAGCTAGAGACGTAGTTTTTGCACCATTAGAAAGGAAATTTATTGTTCTAAAAAGATAAAATTTGGTCGAAATTCGAAAAAATTGTTTTTGGGTCAAAATTTCATCCATAAACACAGTCTAACTTTAAACGGCCATAACTTTTGAACCAGAAGAGCTAGAGACGTAGTTTTTGCACCATTAGAAAGGAAATTTATTGTTCTAAAAAGATAAAATTTGGTCGAAATTCGAAAAAATTTGTTTTTGGGTCAAAATTTCATCCATAAACACAGTCTAACTTTAAACGGCCATAACTTTTGAACCAGAAGAGCTAGAGACGTAGTTTTTGCACCATTAGAAAGGAAATTTATTGTTCTAAAAAGATAAAATTTGGTCGAAATTCGAAAAAATTGTTTTTGGGTCAAAATTTCATCCATAAACACAGTCTAACTTTAAACGGCCATAACTTTTGAACCAGAAGAGCTAGAGACGTAGTTTTTGCACCATTAGAAAGGAAATTTATTGTTCTAAAAAGATAAAATTTGGTCGAAATTCGAAAAAATTGTTTTTGGGTCAAAATTTCATCCATAAACACAGTCTAACTTTAAACGGCCATAACTTTTGAACCAGAAGAGCTAGAGACGTAGTTTTTGCACCATTAGAAAGGAAATTTATTGTTCTAAAAAGATAAAATTTGGTCGAAATTCGAAAAAATTTTTTGGGTCAAAATTTCATCCATAAACACAGTCTAACTTTAAACGGCCATAACTTTTGAACCAGAAGAGCTAGAGACGTAGTTTTGCACCATTAGAAAGGAAATTTATTGTTCTAAAAAGATAAAATTTGGTCGAAATTCGAAAAATTGTTTTGGGTCAAAATTTCATCCATAAACACAGTCTAACTTTAAACGGCCATAACTTTTGAACCAGAAGAGCTAGAGACGTAGTTTTGCACCATTAGAAAGGAAATTTATTGTTCTAAAAAGATAAAATTTGGTCGAAATTCGAAAAAATTGTTTTGGGTCAAAATTTCATCCATAAACACAGTCTAACTTTAAACGGCCATAACTTTTGAACCAGAAGAGCTAGAGACGTAGTTTTTGCACCATTAGAAAGGAAATTTATTGTTCTAAAAAGATAAAATTTGGTCGAAATTCGAAAAATTTGTTTTTGGGTCAAAATTTCATCCATAAACACAGTCTAACTTTAAACGGCCATAACTTTTGAACCAGAAGAGCTAGAGACGTAGTTTTGCACCATTAGAAAGGAAATTTATTGTTCTAAAAACGATAAAATTTGGTCGAAATTCGAAAAAAATTGTTTTGGGTCAAAATTTCATCCATAAACACAGTCTAACTTTAAACGGCCATAACTTTTGAACCAGAAGAGCTAGAGACGTAGTTTTTGCACCATTAGAAAGGAAATTTATTGTTGTAAAAAAGATAAAATTTGGTCGGAATTCGAAAAATTGTTTTTGGGTCAAAATTTCATCCATAAACACAGTCTTACTTTAAACGGCCATAACTTTTGAACCAGAAGAGCTAGAGACGTAGTTTTTGCACCATTAGAAAGGAAATTTATTGTTCTAAAAAGATAAAATTTGGTCGAAATTCGAAAAATTTGTTTTGGGTCAAAATTTCATCCATAAACACAGTCTAACTTTAAACGGCCATAACTTTTGAACCAGAAGAGCTAGAGACGTAGTTTTTGCACCATTAGAAAGGAAATTTATTGTTCTAAAAGATAAAATTTGGTCGAAATTCGAAAAAAAATGTTTTTGGGTCAAAATTTCATCCATAAACACAGTCTAAATTTAAACGGCCATAACTTTTGAACCAGAAGAGCTAGAGACGTAGTTTTTGCACCATTAGAAAGGAAATTTATTGTTCTAAAAAGATAAAATTTGGTCGAAATTCGAAAAATTTGTTTTGGGTCAAAATTTCATCCATAAACACAGTCTAACTTTAAACGGCCATAACTTTTGAACCACAAGAGCTAGAGACGTAGTTTTTGCACCATTAGAAAGGAAATTTATTGTCTAAAACCGATGTTGCTTGGTCGAAATTCGAAAATTTTGTTTTGGGTCAAAATTTCATCCATAACCACAGGGTGGGTGAAATAGCTATTTTGAAGCAAAACGTCTAACTTTAAACGGCCATAACTTTTGAAAAACAAGAGCTAGAGACGTAGTTTTGCACCATTAGAAAGGAAATTTTTTCTCTAAAACCGATGTTGCTTGGTCGAAATTCGGAAAATTTTGTTTTTGGGTCAAAATTTCATCCATAACCACAGGGTGGGTGAAATAGCTATTTTGAAGCAAAACGTCTAACTTTAAAGCCATAACTTTTGAAAAACAAGAGCTAGAGACGTAGTTTTTGCACCATTAGAAAGGAAATGTATTCCTCTAAAACCGATGTTGCTTGGTCGAAATTCGGAAAATTTTGTTTTGGGTCAAAATTTCATCCATAACCACAGGGGTGGGTGAAATAGCTATTTTGAAGCAAAACGTCTAACTTTAAAGGCCATAACTTTTGAAAAACAAGAGCTAGAGACGTAGTTTTGCACCATTAGAAAGGAAATGTATTCCTCTAAAACCGATGTTGCTTGGTCGAAATTCGGAAAATTTTGTTTTTGGTCAAAATTTCATCCATAACCACAGGGGTGGGTGAAATAGCTATTTTGAAGCAAAACGTCTAACTTTAAACGGCCATAACTTTTGAAAAACAAGAGCTAGAGACGTAGTTTTTGCACCATTAGAAAGGAAATTTATTGTTCTAAAAAGATAAAATTTGGTCGAAATTCGAAAAAAATTGTTTTTGGTCAAAATTTCATCCATAAACACATTCAAACTTTAAACGGCCATAACTTTTGAAAAACAAGAGCTAGAGACGTAGTTTTTGCACCATTAGAAAGGACATGTTTTTCTCTAAAAACGATGTTGCTTGGTCGAAATTCGGTAAATTTTGTTTTTGGGTCAAAATTTCATCCATAACCACAGGTGGGTGAAATAGCTATTTTGAAGCAAAACGTCTAACTTTAAACGGCCATAACTTTTGAAAAACAAGAGCTAGAGACGTAGTTTTGCACCATTAGAAAGGAAATGTTTTCCTCTAAAACCGATGTTGCTTGGTCGAAATTCGGAAAATTTTGTTTTGGGTCAAAATTTCATCCATAACCACAGGGTGGGTGAAATAGCTATTTTGAAGCAAAATGTCTAACTTTAAACGGCCATAACTTTTGAAAAACAAGAGCTAGAGACGTAGTTTTGCACCATTAGAAAGGAAATGTATTTCTCTAAAACCGATGTTGCTTGGTCGAAATTCGGAAATTTTTTGGGTCAAAATTTCATCCATAACCACATGGTGGGTGAAAAAGCTATTTTGAAGCAAAACGTCTTACTTAAACGCCATAACTTTTGAAAAACAATGGATGAAATTTTGACCCAAAAACAATTTTCGAAATTCGACCAAGCAACATCGGTTTAAGGAAGAATTGCAAAAACTACGTCTTTTCAAAAGTTATAGACGTTTGCTTCAAAATAGCTATTTCACCCAAGTTATGGATGAAATTTTGACCAAAACAAAATTTTCGAATTTCGACCAAGCAACATCGGTTTAAATACTTTGGTTACGTCTCTAGCCTTGTTTCAAAAGTTATGCTTTAAAGTTAGACGTTTTTGCTTCAAAAGCATTTCACCACCCCTTATGGATGAAATTTTGACAAAATTTTCAATTTCGACAAGCAACATCGGTTTTAAGGAATACATTTCTTTCAAATGGTCTCTTTTTTCAAAAGTTATGGCCTAAAGTTAGACGTTTTTTCAAAATAGCTATTTCACCCACCCTGGTTATGGATGAAATTTTGACCCAAAAACAAAATTTTCCGAATTTCGACCAAGCAACATCGGTTTTAGAGGAATACATTTTCTTTCTAATGGTGCAAAAACTACGTCTCTAGCTCTTGTTTCAAAAGTTATGGCCGTTTAAAGTTAGACGTTTTGCTTCAAAATAGCTATTTCACCTGTGGTTATGGATGAAATTTTGACCCAAAACAGAATTTCGACCAAGCAACATCGGTTTTAGAAATCATTTCCTTTCTAATGGTGCAAAAACTACGTCTCTAGCTCTTGTTTAATTAGACGTTTTTGCTTCAAAATAGCTGTTTCACCCACCCCTGTGGTTATGGAAAAATTTTGACCCAAAAAAAATTTTGAATTTCGACTTTGTCTCTAGCTGTTTTCAAAAGTTATGGCCGTTTAAAGTTAGACGTTTTGCTTCAAAATAGCTATTTCACCACCTGTGGATGGATGACCCAAAACAAAATTTTCGAATTTCGACCATCGGTTTTTTGGTGCAAAACTACGTCTCTAGCTCTTGTTTTCAAAAGTTATGGCTTTTAAAGTTAGACGTTTTTGCTTCAAAATAGCTATTTCACCCACCCTGTGGTTATGGATGAAATTTTGACCCAAAACAAAATTTTCCGAATTTCGACCAAGCAACATCGGTTTTAGAGGAATACATTTCCTTTCTAATGGTGCAAAAACTACGTCTCTAGCTCTTGTTTTTCAAAAGTTATGCCTTTTAAAGTTAGACGTTTTGCTTCAAAATAGCTATTTCACCCACCCTGTGGTTATGGATGAAATTTTGACCCAAAACAAAATTTTCCGAATTTCGACCAAGCAACATCGGTTTTAGAGGAATCATTTTCCTTTCTAATGGTGCAAAACTACGTCTCTAGCTCTTGTTTTTCAAAAGTTATGGCCGTTTAAAGTTAGACGTTTTGCTTCAAAATAGCTATTTCACCCACCCCTGGTTATGGATGAAATTTTGACCCAAAACAAAATTTTCCGAATTTCGACCAAGCAACATCGGTTTTAGAGGAATACATTTCCTTTCTAATGGTGCAAAACTACGTCTCTAGCTCTTGTTTTTCAAAAGTTATGGCCTTTTAAAGTTAGACGTTTTGCTTCAAAATAGCTATTTCACCCACCCTGGGTTATGGATGAAATTTTGACCCAAAACAAAATTTTCCGAATTTCGACCAAGCAACATCGGTTTTAGAGAATACATTTCCTTTCTAATGGTGCAAAAACTACGTCTCTAGCTCTTGTTTTTCAAAAGTTATGGCCGTTTAAAGTTAGACGTTTTTGCTTCAAAATAGCTATTTCACCCACCCCTGTGGTTATGGATGAAATTTTGACCCAAAAACAAAATTTTCCGAATTTCGACCAAGCAACATCGGTTTTAGAGGAATACATTTCCTTTCTAATGGTGCAAAAACTACGTCTCTAGCTCTTGTTTTTCAAAAGTTATGGCCGTTTAAAGTTAGACGTTTTTGCTTCAAAATAGCTATTTCACCCACCCCTGTGGATGAAATTTTGACCCAAAAACAAAATTTTCCGAATTTCGACCAAGCAACATCGGTTTTAGAGAAATACATTTCCTTTCTAATGGTGCAAAAACTACGTCTCTAGCTCTTGTTTTTCAAAAGTTATGGCCGTTTAAAGTTAGACGTTTTTGCTTCAAAATAGCTATTTCACCCACCCTGTGGTTATGGATGAAATTTTGACCCAAAACAAAATTTTCCGAATTTCGACCAAGCAACATCGGTTTTAGAAATACATTTCCTTTCTAATGGTGCAAAAACTACGTCTCTAGCTCTTGTTTTTCAAAAGTTATGGCCTTTAAAGTTAGACGTTTTTGCTTCAAAATAGCTATTTCACCCACCCTGTGGTTATGGATGAAATTTTGACCCAAAACAAAATTTTCCGAATTTCGACCAAGCAACATCGGTTTTAGAGAAATACATTTCCTTTCTAATGGTGCAAAAACTACGTCTCTAGCTCTTGTTTTTCAAAAGTTATGGCCTTTTAAAGTTAGACGTTTTTGCTTCAAAATAGCTATTTCACCCACCCCTGTGGTTATGGATGAAATTTTGACCCAAAACAAAATTTTCCGAATTTCGACCAAGCAACATCGGTTTTAGAGAATACATTTCCTTTCTAATGGTGCAAAAACTACGTCTCTAGCTCTTGTTTTTCAAAAGTTATGGCCGTTTAAAGTTAGACGTTTTTGCTTCAAAATAGCTATTTCACCCACCCCTGTGGTTATGGATGAAATTTTGACCCAAAACAAAATTTTCCGAATTTCGACCAAGCAACATCGGTTTTAGAGAATACATTTCCTTTCTAATGGTGCAAAAACTACGTCTCTAGCTCTTGTTTTTCAAAAGTTATGGCCGTTTAAAGTTAGACGTTTTTGCTTCAAAATAGCTATTTCACCCACCCCTGTGGTTATGGATGAAATTTTGACCCAAAACAAAATTTTCCGAATTTCGACCAAGCAACATCGGTTTTAGAGGAATACATTTCCTTTCTAATGGTGCAAAACTACGTCTCTAGCTCTTGTTTTTCAAAAGTTATGGCCTTTAAAGTTAGACGTTTTGCTTCAAAATAGCTATTTCACCCACCCTGTGGTTATGGATGAAATTTTGACCCAAAAACAAAATTTTCCGAATTTCGACCAAGCAACATCGGTTTTAGAGAAATACATTTCCTTTCTAATGGTGCAAAAACTACGTCTCTAGCTCTTGTTTTTCAAAAGTTATGGCCGTTTAAAGTTAGACGTTTTTGCTTCAAAATAGCTATTTCACCCACCCTGTGGTTATGGATGAAATTTTGACCCAAAACAAAATTTTCCGAATTTCGACCAAGCAACATCGGTTTTAGAGAATACATTTCCTTTCTAATGGTGCAAAAACTACGTCTCTAGCTCTTGTTTTTCAAAAGTTATGGCCGTTTAAAGTTAGACGTTTTTGCTTCAAAATAGCTATTTCACCCACCCTGTGGTTATGGATGAAATTTTGACCCAAAACAAAATTTTCCGAATTTCGACCAAGCAACATCGGTTTTAGAGGAATACATTTCCTTTCTAATGGTGCAAAAACTACGTCTCTAGCTCTTGTTTTTCAAAAGTTATGGCCGTTTAAAGTTAGACGTTTTTGCTTCAAAATAGCTATTTCACCCACCCTGTGGTTATGGATGAAATTTTGACCCAAAAACAAAATTTTCCGAATTTCGACCAAGCAACATCGGTTTTAGAGGAATACATTTCCTTTCTAATGGTGCAAAAACTACGTCTCTAGCTCTTGTTTTCAAAAGTTATGGCCTTTTAAAGTTAGACGTTTTTGCTTCAAAATAGCTATTTCACCCACCCCTGTGGTTATGGATGAAATTTTGACCCAAAAACAAAATTTTCCGAATTTCGACCAAGCAACATCGGTTTTAGAGGAATACATTTCCTTTCTAATGGTGCAAAAACTACGTCTCTAGCTCTTGTTTTTCAAAAGTTATGGCCTTTTAAAGTTAGACGTTTTGCTTCAAAATAGCTATTTCACCCACCCCTGTGGTTATGGATGAAATTTTGACCCAAAACAAAATTTTCCGAATTTCGACCAAGCAACATCGGTTTTAGAGAAATACATTTCCTTTCTAATGGTGCAAAAACTACGTCTCTAGCTCTTGTTTTTCAAAAGTTATGGCCTTTTAAAGTTAGACGTTTTTGCTTCAAAATAGCTATTTCACCCACCCCTGTGGTTATGGATGAAATTTTGACCCAAAACAAAATTTTCCGAATTTCGACCAAGCAACATCGGTTTTAGAGGAATACATTTCCTTTCTAATGGTGCAAAAACTACGTCTCTAGCTCTTGTTTTTCAAAAGTTATGGCCTTTTAAAGTTAGACGTTTTTGCTTCAAAATAGCTATTTCACCCACCCCTGTGGTTATGGATGAAATTTTGACCCAAAACAAAATTTTCCGAATTTCGACCAAGCAACATCGGTTTTAGAGGAATACATTTCCTTTCTAATGGTGCAAAAACTACGTCTCTAGCTCTTGTTTTTCAAAAGTTATGGCCGTTTAAAGTTAGACGTTTTTGCTTCAAAATAGCTATTTCACCCACCCCTGTGGTTATGGATGAAATTTTGACCCAAAACAAAATTTTCCGAATTTCGACCAAGCAACATCGGTTTTAGAGGAATACATTTCCTTTCTAATGGTGCAAAAACTACGTCTCTAGCTCTTGTTTTTCAAAAGTTATGGCCTTTTAAAGTTAGACGTTTTTGCTTCAAAATAGCTATTTCACCCACCCCTGTGGTTATGGATGAAATTTTGACCCAAAAACAAAATTTTCCGAATTTCGACCAAGCAACATCGGTTTTAGAGGAATACATTTCCTTTCTAATGGTGCAAAAACTACGTCTCTAGCTCTTGTTTTTCAAAAGTTATGGCCTTTTAAAGTTAGACGTTTTTGCTTCAAAATAGCTATTTCACCCACCCCTGTGGTTATGGATGAAATTTTGACCCAAAAACAAAATTTTCCGAATTTCGACCAAGCAACATCGGTTTTAGAGGAATACATTTCCTTTCTAATGGTGCAAAAACTACGTCTCTAGCTCTTGTTTTTCAAAAGTTATGGCCTTTTAAAGTTAGACGTTTTTGCTTCAAAATAGCTATTTCACCCACCCTGTGGTTATGGATGAAATTTTGACCCAAAAACAAAATTTTCCGAATTTCGACCAAGCAACATCGGTTTTAGAGGAATACATTTCCTTTCTAATGGTGCAAAAACTACGTCTCTAGCTCTTGTTTTTCAAAAGTTATGGCCGTTTAAAGTTAGACGTTTTTGCTTCAAAATAGCTATTTCACCCACCCCTGTGGTTATGGATGAAATTTTGACCCAAAAACAAAATTTTCCGAATTTCGACCAAGCAACATCGGTTTTAGAGGAATACATTTCCTTTCTAATGGTGCAAAAACTACGTCTCTAGCTCTTGTTTTTCAAAAGTTATGGCCGTTTAAAGTTAGACGTTTTTGCTTCAAAATAGCTATTTCACCCACCCCTGTGGTTATGGATGAAATTTTGACCCAAAAACAAAATTTTCCGAATTTCGACCAAGCAACATCGGTTTTAGAGGAATACATTTCCTTTCTAATGGTGCAAAAACTACGTCTCTAGCTCTTGTTTTTCAAAAGTTATGGCCGTTTAAAGTTAGACGTTTTTGCTTCAAAATAGCTATTTCACCCACCCTGTGGTTATGGATGAAATTTTGACCCAAAACAAAATTTTCCGAATTTCGACCAAGCAACATCGGTTTTAGAGGAATACATTTCCTTTCTAATGGTGCAAAAACTACGTCTCTAGCTCTTGTTTTTCAAAAGTTATGGCCTTTTAAAGTTAGACGTTTTTGCTTCAAAATAGCTATTTCACCCACCCCTGTGGTTATGGATGAAATTTTGACCCAAAAACAAAATTTTCCGAATTTCGACCAAGCAACATCGGTTTTAGAGGAATACATTTCCTTTCTAATGGTGCAAAAACTACGTCTCTAGCTCTTGTTTTTCAAAAGTTATGGCCGTTTAAAGTTAGACGTTTTTGCTTCAAAATAGCTATTTCACCCACCCCTGTGGTTATGGATGAAATTTTGACCCAAAACAAAAATTTCCGAATTTCGACCAAGCAACATCGGTTTTAGAAATACATTTCCTTTCTAATGGTGCAAAAACTACGTCTCTAGCTCTTGTTTTTCAAAAGTTATGGCCTTTAAAGTTAGACGTTTTTGCTTCAAAATAGCTATTTCACCCACCCTGTGGTTATGGATGAAATTTTGACCCAAAAACAAAATTTTCCGAATTTCGACCAAGCAACATCGGTTTTAGAGGAATACATTTCCTTTCTAATGGTGCAAAAACTACGTCTCTAGCTCTTGTTTTTCAAAAGTTATGGCCTTTTAAAGTTAGACGTTTTTGCTTCAAAATAGCTATTTCACCCACCCTGTGGTTATGGATGAAATTTTGACCCAAAAACAAAATTTTCCGAATTTCGACCAAGCAACATCGGTTTTAGAGAAATACATTTCCTTTCTAATGGTGCAAAAACTACGTCTCTAGCTCTTGTTTTTCAAAAGTTATGGCCTTTTAAAGTTAGACGTTTTTGCTTCAAAATAGCTATTTCACCCACCCCTGTGGTTATGGATGAAATTTTGACCCAAAACAAAATTTTCCGAATTTCGACCAAGCAACATCGGTTTTAGAGAAATACATTTCCTTTCTAATGGTGCAAAAACTACGTCTCTAGCTCTTGTTTTTCAAAAGTTATGGCCTTTTAAAGTTAGACGTTTTTGCTTCAAAATAGCTATTTCACCCCCCCTGTGGTTATGGATGAAATTTTGACCCAAAAACAAAATTTTCCGAATTTCGACCAAGCAACATCGGTTTTAGAGGAATACATTTCCTTTCTAATGGTGCAAAAACTACGTCTCTAGCTCTTGTTTTTCAAAAGTTATGGCCGTTTAAAGTTAGACGTTTTTGCTTCAAAATAGCTATTTCACCCACCCCTGTGGTTATGGATGAAATTTTGACCCAAAAACAAAATTTTCCGAATTTCGACCAAGCAACATCGGTTTTAGAAATACATTTCCTTTCTAATGGTGCAAAACTACGTCTCTAGCTCTTGTTTTTCAAAAGTTATGGCCGTTTAAAGTTAGACGTTTTTGCTTCAAAATAGCTATTTCACCCACCCCTGTGGTTATGGATGAAATTTTGACCCAAAAACAAAATTTTCCGAATTTCGACCAAGCAACATCGGTTTTAGAGGAATACATTTCCTTTCTAATGGTGCAAAAACTACGTCTCTAGCTCTTGTTTTTCAAAAGTTATGGCCTTTTAAAGTTAGACGTTTTTGCTTCAAAATAGCTATTTCACCCACCCTGTGGTTATGGATGAAATTTTGACCCAAAAACAAAATTTTCCGAATTTCGACCAAGCAACATCGGTTTTAGAGGAATACATTTCCTTTCTAATGGTGCAAAAACTACGTCTCTAGCTCTTGTTTTTCAAAAGTTATGGCCGTTTAAAGTTAGACGTTTTTGCTTCAAAATAGCTATTTCACCCACCCTGTGGTTATGGATGAAATTTTGACCCAAAACAAAATTTTCCGAATTTCGACCAAGCAACATCGGTTTTAGAGAAATACATTTCCTTTCTAATGGTGCAAAAACTACGTCTCTAGCTCTTGTTTTTCAAAAGTTATGGCCTTTTAAAGTTAGACGTTTTTGCTTCAAAATAGCTATTTCACCCACCCCTGTGGTTATGGATGAAATTTTGACCCAAAACAAAATTTTCCGAATTTCGACCAAGCAACATCGGTTTTAGAGAAATACATTTCCTTTCTAATGGTGCAAAAACTACGTCTCTAGCTCTTGTTTTTCAAAAGTTATGGCCTTTTAAAGTTAGACGTTTTTGCTTCAAAATAGCTATTTCACCCACCCCTGTGGTTATGGATGAAATTTTGACCCAAAACAAAATTTTCCGAATTTCGACCAAGCAACATCGGTTTTAGAGAATACATTTCCTTTCTAATGGTGCAAAAACTACGTCTCTAGCTCTTGTTTTCAAAAGTTATGGCCGTTTAAAGTTAGACGTTTTTGCTTCAAAATAGCTATTTCACCCACCCCTGTGGTTATGGATGAAATTTTGACCCAAAACAAAATTTTCCGAATTTCGACCAAGCAACATCGGTTTTAGAGAATACATTTCCTTTCTAATGGTGCAAAACTACGTCTCTAGCTCTTGTTTTTCAAAAGTTATGGCCGTTTAAAGTTAGACGTTTTTGCTTCAAAATAGCTATTTCACCCACCCTGTGGTTATGGATGAAATTTTGACCCAAAAACAAAATTTTCCGAATTTCGACCAAGCAACATCGGTTTTAGAGAAATACATTTCCTTTCTAATGGTGCAAAAACTACGTCTCTAGCTCTTGTTTTTCAAAAGTTATGGCCGTTTAAAGTTAGACGTTTTTGCTTCAAAATAGCTATTTCACCCACCCCTGTGGTTATGGATGAAATTTTGACCCAAAACAAAATTTTCCGAATTTCGACCAAGCAACATCGGTTTTAGAGAATACATTTCCTTTCTAATGGTGCAAAAACTACGTCTCTAGCTCTTGTTTTTCAAAAGTTATGGCCGTTTAAAGTTAGACGTTTTTGCTTCAAAATAGCTATTTCACCCACCCCTGTGGTTATGGATGAAATTTTGACCCAAAAACAAAATTTTCCGAATTTCGACCAAGCAACATCGGTTTTAGAGAAATACATTTCCTTTCTAATGGTGCAAAAACTACGTCTCTAGCTCTTGTTTTTCAAAAGTTATGGCCTTTAAAGTTAGACGTTTTTGCTTCAAAATAGCTATTTCACCCACCCCTGTGGTTATGGATGAAATTTTGACCCAAAAACAAAATTTTCCGAATTTCGACCAAGCAACATCGGTTTTAGAGAAATACATTTCCTTTCTAATGGTGCAAAAACTACGTCTCTAGCTCTTGTTTTCAAAAGTTATGGCCGTTTAAAGTTAGACGTTTTTGCTTCAAAATAGCTATTTCACCCACCCTGTGGTTATGGATGAAATTTTGACCCAAAACAAAATTTTCCGAATTTCGACCAAGCAACATCGGTTTTAGAGAATACATTTCCTTTCTAATGGTGCAAAAACTACGTCTCTAGCTCTTGTTTTTCAAAAGTTATGGCCGTTTAAAGTTAGACGTTTTTGCTTCAAAATAGCTATTTCACCCACCCCTGTGGTTATGGATGAAATTTTGACCCAAAAACAAAATTTTCCGAATTTCGACCAAGCAACATCGGTTTTAGAGAATACATTTCCTTTCTAATGGTGCAAAACTACGTCTCTAGCTCTTGTTTTTCAAAAGTTATGGCCGTTTAAAGTTAGACGTTTTTGCTTCAAAATAGCTATTTCACCCACCCTGTGGTTATGGATGAAATTTTGACCCAAAACAAAATTTTCCGAATTTCGACCAAGCAACATCGGTTTTAGAGAAATACATTTCCTTTCTAATGGTGCAAAAACTACGTCTCTAGCTCTTGTTTTTCAAAAGTTATGGCCGTTTAAAGTTAGACGTTTTTGCTTCAAAATAGCTATTTCACCCACCTCTGGTTATGGATGAAATTTTGACCCAAAAACAAAATTTTCCGAATTTCGACCAAGCAACATCGGTTTTAGAGAAATACATTTCCTTTCTAATGGTGCAAAAACTACGTCTCTAGCTCTTGTTTTTCAAAAGTTATGGCCTTTTAAAGTTAGACGTTTTTGCTTCAAAATAGCTATTTCACCCACCCTGTGGTTATGGATGAAATTTTGACCCAAAAACAAAATTTTCCGAATTTCGACCAAGCAACATCGGTTTTAGAGGAATACATTTCCTTTCTAATGGTGCAAAAACTACGTCTCTAGCTCTTGTTTTTCAAAAGTTATGGCCGTTTAAAGTTAGACGTTTTTGCTTCAAAATAGCTATTTCACCCACCCCTGTGGTTATGGATGAAATTTTGACCCAAAAACAAAATTTTCCGAATTTCGACCAAGCAACATCGGTTTTAGAGAAATACATTTCCTTTCTAATGGTGCAAAAACTACGTCTCTAGCTCTTGTTTTTCAAAAGTTATGGCCTTTTAAAGTTAGACGTTTTTGCTTCAAAATAGCTATTTCACCCACCCCTGTGGTTATGGATGAAATTTTGACCCAAAAACAAAATTTTCCGAATTTCGACCAAGCAACATCGGTTTTAGAGGAATACATTTCCTTTCTAATGGTGCAAAAACTACGTCTCTAGCTCTTGTTTTTCAAAAGTTATGGCCGTTTAAAGTTAGACGTTTTTGCTTCAAAATAGCTATTTCACCCACCCTGTGGTTATGGATGAAATTTTGACCCAAAACAAAATTTTCCGAATTTCGACCAAGCAACATCGGTTTTAGAGAAATACATTTCCTTTCTAATGGTGCAAAAACTACGTCTCTAGCTCTTGTTTTTCAAAAGTTATGGCCTTTTAAAGTTAGACGTTTTTGCTTCAAAATAGCTATTTCACCCACCCTGTGGTTATGGATGAAATTTTGACCCAAAAACAAAATTTTCCGAATTTCGACCAAGCAACATCGGTTTTAGAGGAATACATTTCCTTTCTAATGGTGCAAAAACTACGTCTCTAGCTCTTGTTTTTCAAAAGTTATGGCCGTTTAAAGTTAGACGTTTTTGCTTCAAAATAGCTATTTCACCCACCCTGTGGTTATGGATGAAATTTTGACCCAAAAACAAAATTTTCCGAATTTCGACCAAGCAACATCGGTTTTAGAGGAATACATTTCCTTTCTAATGGTGCAAAAACTACGTCTCTAGCTCTTGTTTTTCAAAAGTTATGGCCTTTTAAAGTTAGACGTTTTTGCTTCAAAATAGCTATTTCACCCACCCCTGTGGTTATGGATGAAATTTTGACCCAAAAACAAAATTTTCCGAATTTCGACCAAGCAACATCGGTTTTAGAGGAATACATTTCCTTTCTAATGGTGCAAAAACTACGTCTCTAGCTCTTGTTTTTCAAAAGTTATGGCCTTTAAAGTTAGACGTTTTTGCTTCAAAATAGCTATTTCACCCACCCCTGGTTATGGATGAAATTTTGACCCAAAAACAAAATTTTCCGAATTTCGACCAAGCAACATCGGTTTTAGAGAAATACATTTCCTTTCTAATGGTGCAAAAACTACGTCTCTAGCTCTTGTTTTTCAAAAGTTATGGCCGTTTAAAGTTAGACGTTTTTGCTTCAAAATAGCTATTTCACCCACCCTGTGGTTATGGATGAAATTTTGACCCAAAAACAAAATTTTCCGAATTTCGACCAAGCAACATCGGTTTTAGAGAATACATTTCCTTTCTAATGGTGCAAAAACTACGTCTCTAGCTCTTGTTTTTCAAAAGTTATGGCCGTTTAAAGTTAGACGTTTTTGCTTCAAAATAGCTATTTCACCCACCCCTGTGGTTATGGATGAAATTTTGACCCAAAAACAAAATTTTCCGAATTTCGACCAAGCAACATCGGTTTTAGAGAATACATTTCCTTTCTAATGGTGCAAAAACTACGTCTCTAGCTCTTGTTTTTCAAAAGTTATGGCCGTTTAAAGTTAGACGTTTTTGCTTCAAAATAGCTATTTCACCCACCCCTGTGGTTATGGATGAAATTTTGACCCAAAAACAAAATTTTCCGAATTTCGACCAAGCAACATCGGTTTTAGAGAATACATTTCCTTTCTAATGGTGCAAAAACTACGTCTCTAGCTCTTGTTTTTCAAAAGTTATGGCCGTTTAAAGTTAGACGTTTTTGCTTCAAAATAGCTATTTCACCCACCCCTGTGGTTATGGATGAAATTTTGACCCAAAACAAAATTTTCCGAATTTCGACCAAGCAACATCGGTTTTAGAGGAATACATTTCCTTTCTAATGGTGCAAAAACTACGTCTCTAGCTCTTGTTTTTCAAAAGTTATGGCCGTTTAAAGTTAGACGTTTTTGCTTCAAAATAGCTATTTCACCCACCCTGTGGTTATGGATGAAATTTTGACCCAAAAACAAAATTTTCCGAATTTCGACCAAGCAACATCGGTTTTAGAGGAATACATTTCCTTTCTAATGGTGCAAAAACTACGTCTCTAGCTCTTGTTTTCAAAAGTTATGGCCTTTTAAAGTTAGACGTTTTTGCTTCAAAATAGCTATTTCACCCACCCCTGTGGTTATGGATGAAATTTTGACCCAAAACAAAATTTTCCGAATTTCGACCAAGCAACATCGGTTTTAGAGAATACATTTCCTTTCTAATGGTGCAAAAACTACGTCTCTAGCTCTTGTTTTCAAAAGTTATGGCCGTTTAAAGTTAGACGTTTTTGCTTCAAAATAGCTATTTCACCCACCCTGTGGTTATGGATGAAATTTTGACCCAAAAACAAAATTTTCCGAATTTCGACCAAGCAACATCGGTTTTAGAGGAATACATTTCCTTTCTAATGGTGCAAAAACTACGTCTCTAGCTCTTGTTTTTCAAAAGTTATGGCCGTTTAAAGTTAGACGTTTTTGCTTCAAAATAGCTATTTCACCCACCCTGTGGTTATGGATGAAATTTTGACCCAAAAACAAAATTTTCCGAATTTCGACCAAGCAACATCGGTTTTAGAGAATACATTTCCTTTCTAATGGTGCAAAAACTACGTCTCTAGCTCTTGTTTTTCAAAAGTTATGGCCGTTTAAAGTTAGACGTTTTTGCTTCAAAATAGCTATTTCACCCACCCTGTGGTTATGGATGAAATTTTGACCCAAAACAAAATTTTCCGAATTTCGACCAAGCAACATCGGTTTTAGAGAATACATTTCCTTTCTAATGGTGCAAAAACTACGTCTCTAGCTCTTGTTTTTCAAAAGTTATGGCCGTTTAAAGTTAGACGTTTTTGCTTCAAAATAGCTATTTCACCCACCCCTGTGGTTATGGATGAAATTTTGACCCAAAACAAAATTTTCCGAATTTCGACCAAGCAACATCGGTTTTAGAGGAATACATTTCCTTTCTAATGGTGCAAAAACTACGTCTCTAGCTCTTGTTTTTCAAAAGTTATGGCCGTTTAAAGTTAGACGTTTTTGCTTCAAAATAGCTATTTCACCCACCCCTGTGGTTATGGATGAAATTTTGACCCAAAAACAAAATTTTCCGAATTTCGACCAAGCAACATCGGTTTTAGAGGAATACATTTCCTTTCTAATGGTGCAAAAACTACGTCTCTAGCTCTTGTTTTCAAAAGTTATGGCCGTTTAAAGTTAGACGTTTTTGCTTCAAAATAGCTATTTCACCCACCCTGTGGTTATGGATGAAATTTTGACCCAAAACAAAATTTTCCGAATTTCGACCAAGCAACATCGGTTTTAGAGGAATACATTTCCTTTCTAATGGTGCAAAAACTACGTCTCTAGCTCTTGTTTTTCAAAAGTTATGGCCGTTTAAAGTTAGACGTTTTTGCTTCAAAATAGCTATTTCACCCACCCCTGTGGTTATGGATGAAATTTTGACCCAAAACAAAATTTTCCGAATTTCGACCAAGCAACATCGGTTTTAGAGAATACATTTCCTTTCTAATGGTGCAAAAACTACGTCTCTAGCTCTTGTTTTTCAAAAGTTATGGCCTTTTAAAGTTAGACGTTTTTGCTTCAAAATAGCTATTTCACCCACCCTGTGGTTATGGATGAAATTTTGACCCAAAAACAAAATTTTCCGAATTTCGACCAAGCAACATCGGTTTTAGAGGAATACATTTCCTTTCTAATGGTGCAAAAACTACGTCTCTAGCTCTTGTTTTTCAAAAGTTATGGCCGTTTAAAGTTAGACGTTTTTGCTTCAAAATAGCTATTTCACCCACCCCTGTGGTTATGGATGAAATTTTGACCCAAAAACAAAATTTTCCGAATTTCGACCAAGCAACATCGGTTTTAGAGGAATACATTTCCTTTCTAATGGTGCAAAAACTACGTCTCTAGCTCTTGTTTTCAAAAGTTATGGCCGTTTAAAGTTAGACGTTTTTGCTTCAAAATAGCTATTTCACCCACCCTGTGGTTATGGATGAAATTTTGACCCAAAAACAAAATTTTCCGAATTTCGACCAAGCAACATCGGTTTTAGAGAAATACATTTCCTTTCTAATGGTGCAAAAACTACGTCTCTAGCTCTTGTTTTCAAAAGTTATGGCCGTTTAAAGTTAGACGTTTTTGCTTCAAAATAGCTATTTCACCCACCCTGTGGTTATGGATGAAATTTTGACCCAAAAACAAAATTTTCCGAATTTCGACCAAGCAACATCGGTTTTAGAGAAATACATTTCCTTTCTAATGGTGCAAAAACTACGTCTCTAGCTCTTGTTTTTCAAAAGTTATGGCCGTTTAAAGTTAGACGTTTTTGCTTCAAAATAGCTATTTCACCCACCCTGTGGTTATGGATGAAATTTTGACCCAAAAACAAAATTTTCCGAATTTCGACCAAGCAACATCGGTTTTAGAGAATACATTTCCTTTCTAATGGTGCAAAAACTACGTCTCTAGCTCTTGTTTTCAAAAGTTATGGCCGTTTAAAGTTAGACGTTTTTGCTTCAAAATAGCTATTTCACCCACCCCTGTGGTTATGGATGAAATTTTGACCCAAAAACAAAATTTTCCGAATTTCGACCAAGCAACATCGGTTTTAGAGAAATACATTTCCTTTCTAATGGTGCAAAAACTACGTCTCTAGCTCTTGTTTTCAAAAGTTATGGCCGTTTAAAGTTAGACGTTTTTGCTTCAAAATAGCTATTTCACCCACCCTGTGGTTATGGATGAAATTTTGACCCAAAAACAAAATTTTCCGAATTTCGACCAAGCAACATCGGTTTTAGAGGAATACATTTCCTTTCTAATGGTGCAAAAACTACGTCTCTAGCTCTTGTTTTCAAAAGTTATGGCCTTTTAAAGTTAGACGTTTTTGCTTCAAAATAGCTATTTCACCCACCCTGTGGTTATGGATGAAATTTTGACCCAAAACAAAATTTTCCGAATTTCGACCAAGCAACATCGGTTTTAGAGAAATACATTTCCTTTCTAATGGTGCAAAAACTACGTCTCTAGCTCTTGTTTTTCAAAAGTTATGGCCGTTTAAAGTTAGACGTTTTTGCTTCAAAATAGCTATTTCACCCACCCTGTGGTTATGGATGAAATTTTGACCCAAAAACAAAATTTTCCGAATTTCGACCAAGCAACATCGGTTTTAGAGGAATACATTTCCTTTCTAATGGTGCAAAAACTACGTCTCTAGCTCTTGTTTTTCAAAAGTTATGGCCGTTTAAAGTTAGACGTTTTTGCTTCAAAATAGCTATTTCACCCACCCCTGTGGTTATGGATGAAATTTTGACCCAAAACAAAATTTTCCGAATTTCGACCAAGCAACATCGGTTTTAGAGAAATACATTTCCTTTCTAATGGTGCAAAAACTACGTCTCTAGCTCTTGTTTTCAAAAGTTATGGCCTTTTAAAGTTAGACGTTTTGCTTCAAAATAGCTATTTCACCCACCCCTGTGGTTATGGATGAAATTTTGACCCAAAAACAAAATTTTCCGAATTTCGACCAAGCAACATCGGTTTTAGAGAATACATTTCCTTTCTAATGGTGCAAAAACTACGTCTCTAGCTCTTGTTTTCAAAAGTTATGGCCGTTTAAAGTTAGACGTTTTTGCTTCAAAATAGCTATTTCACCCACCCTGTGGTTATGGATGAAATTTTGACCCAAAAACAAAATTTTCCGAATTTCGACCAAGCAACATCGGTTTTAGAGAATACATTTCCTTTCTAATGGTGCAAAAACTACGTCTCTAGCTCTTGTTTTTCAAAAGTTATGGCCGTTTAAAGTTAGACGTTTTTGCTTCAAAATAGCTATTTCACCCACCCTGTGGTTATGGATGAAATTTTGACCCAAAACAAAATTTTCCGAATTTCGACCAAGCAACATCGGTTTTAGAGAAATACATTTCCTTTCTAATGGTGCAAAAACTACGTCTCTAGCTCTTGTTTTTCAAAAGTTATGGCCGTTTAAAGTTAGACGTTTTTGCTTCAAAATAGCTATTTCACCCACCCCTGTGGTTATGGATGAAATTTTGACCCAAAAACAAAATTTTCCGAATTTCGACCAAGCAACATCGGTTTTAGAGAAATACATTTCCTTTCTAATGGTGCAAAAACTACGTCTCTAGCTCTTGTTTTTCAAAAGTTATGGCCGTTTAAAGTTAGACGTTTTTGCTTCAAAATAGCTATTTCACCCACCCCTGTGGTTATGGATGAAATTTTGACCCAAAAACAAAATTTTCCGAATTTCGACCAAGCAACATCGGTTTTAGAGAAATACATTTCCTTTCTAATGGTGCAAAAACTACGTCTCTAGCTCTTGTTTTTCAAAAGTTATGGCCGTTTAAAGTTAGACGTTTTTGCTTCAAAATAGCTATTTCACCCACCCTGTGGTTATGGATGAAATTTTGACCCAAAACAAAATTTTCCGAATTTCGACCAAGCAACATCGGTTTTAGAGAATACATTTCCTTTCTAATGGTGCAAAAACTACGTCTCTAGCTCTTGTTTTTCAAAAGTTATGGCCGTTTAAAGTTAGACGTTTTTGCTTCAAAATAGCTATTTCACCCACCCTGTGGTTATGGATGAAATTTTGACCCAAAAACAAAATTTTCCGAATTTCGACCAAGCAACATCGGTTTTAGAGGAATACATTTCCTTTCTAATGGTGCAAAAACTACGTCTCTAGCTCTTGTTTTCAAAAGTTATGGCCTTTTAAAGTTAGACGTTTTTGCTTCAAAATAGCTATTTCACCCACCCTGTGGTTATGGATGAAATTTTGACCCAAAAACAAAATTTTCCGAATTTCGACCAAGCAACATCGGTTTTAGAGAATACATTTCCTTTCTAATGGTGCAAAAACTACGTCTCTAGCTCTTGTTTTCAAAAGTTATGGCCGTTTAAAGTTAGACGTTTTTGCTTCAAAATAGCTATTTCACCCACCCTGTGGTTATGGATGAAATTTTGACCCAAAAACAAAATTTTCCGAATTTCGACCAAGCAACATCGGTTTTAGAGAATACATTTCCTTTCTAATGGTGCAAAAACTACGTCTCTAGCTCTTGTTTTTCAAAAGTTATGGCCGTTTAAAGTTAGACGTTTTTGCTTCAAAATAGCTATTTCACCCACCCTGTGGTTATGGATGAAATTTTGACCCAAAAACAAAATTTTCCGAATTTCGACCAAGCAACATCGGTTTTAGAGAAATACATTTCCTTTCTAATGGTGCAAAAACTACGTCTCTAGCTCTTGTTTTCAAAAGTTATGGCCTTTTAAAGTTAGACGTTTTTGCTTCAAAATAGCTATTTCACCCACCCTGTGGTTATGGATGAAATTTTGACCCAAAAACAAAATTTTCCGAATTTCGACCAAGCAACATCGGTTTTAGAGAAATACATTTCCTTTCTAATGGTGCAAAAACTACGTCTCTAGCTCTTGTTTTTCAAAAGTTATGGCCTTTTAAAGTTAGACGTTTTTGCTTCAAAATAGCTATTTCACCCACCCCTGTGGTTATGGATGAAATTTTGACCCAAAACAAAATTTTCCGAATTTCGACCAAGCAACATCGGTTTTAGAGAATACATTTCCTTTCTAATGGTGCAAAAACTACGTCTCTAGCTCTTGTTTTTCAAAAGTTATGGCCTTTTAAAGTTAGACGTTTTTGCTTCAAAATAGCTATTTCACCCACCCTGTGGTTATGGATGAAATTTTGACCCAAAAACAAAATTTTCCGAATTTCGACCAAGCAACATCGGTTTTAGAGAATACATTTCCTTTCTAATGGTGCAAAAACTACGTCTCTAGCTCTTGTTTTTCAAAAGTTATGGCCGTTTAAAGTTAGACGTTTTTGCTTCAAAATAGCTATTTCACCCACCCTGTGGTTATGGATGAAATTTTGACCCAAAAACAAAATTTTCCGAATTTCGACCAAGCAACATCGGTTTTAGAGAAATACATTTCCTTTCTAATGGTGCAAAAACTACGTCTCTAGCTCTTGTTTTCAAAAGTTATGGCCGTTTAAAGTTAGACGTTTTTGCTTCAAAATAGCTATTTCACCCACCCTGTGGTTATGGATGAAATTTTGACCCAAAACAAAATTTTCCGAATTTCGACCAAGCAACATCGGTTTTAGAGGAATACATTTCCTTTCTAATGGTGCAAAAACTACGTCTCTAGCTCTTGTTTTTCAAAAGTTATGGCCGTTTAAAGTTAGACGTTTTTGCTTCAAAATAGCTATTTCACCCACCCCTGTGGTTATGGATGAAATTTTGACCCAAAAACAAAATTTTCCGAATTTCGACCAAGCAACATCGGTTTTAGAGGAATACATTTCCTTTCTAATGGTGCAAAAACTACGTCTCTAGCTCTTGTTTTCAAAAGTTATGGCCGTTTAAAGTTAGACGTTTTTGCTTCAAAATAGCTATTTCACCCACCCTGTGGTTATGGATGAAATTTTGACCCAAAAACAAAATTTTCCGAATTTCGACCAAGCAACATCGGTTTTAGAGAATACATTTCCTTTCTAATGGTGCAAAAACTACGTCTCTAGCTCTTGTTTTTCAAAAGTTATGGCCGTTTAAAGTTAGACGTTTTTGCTTCAAAATAGCTATTTCACCCACCCCTGGTTATGGATGAAATTTTGACCCAAAAACAAAATTTTCCGAATTTCGACCAAGCAACATCGGTTTTAGAGAATACATTTCCTTTCTAATGGTGCAAAAACTACGTCTCTAGCTCTTGTTTTTCAAAAGTTATGGCCTTTAAAGTTAGACGTTTTTGCTTCAAAATAGCTATTTCACCCACCCCTGTGGTTATGGATGAAATTTTGACCCAAAACAAAATTTTCCGAATTTCGACCAAGCAACATCGGTTTTAGAGGAATACATTTCCTTTCTAATGGTGCAAAAACTACGTCTCTAGCTCTTGTTTTTCAAAAGTTATGGCCGTTTAAAGTTAGACGTTTTTGCTTCAAAATAGCTATTTCACCCACCCCTGTGGTTATGGATGAAATTTTGACCCAAAAACAAAATTTTCCGAATTTCGACCAAGCAACATCGGTTTTAGAGAAATACATTTCCTTTCTAATGGTGCAAAAACTACGTCTCTAGCTCTTGTTTTCAAAAGTTATGGCCGTTTAAAGTTAGACGTTTTTGCTTCAAAATAGCTATT
Organism: Anopheles arabiensis; assembly: GCF_016920715.1. Lineage (NCBI taxonomy): Eukaryota > Metazoa > Arthropoda > Insecta > Diptera > Culicidae > Anopheles > Anopheles arabiensis. The sequence continues at coordinate 49,218 of NW_024412123.1, read as the reverse complement.
TCACCCACCCCTGTGGTTATGGATGAAATTTTGACCCAAAAACAAAATTTTCCGAATTTCGACCAAGCAACATCGGTTTTAGAGGAATACATTTCCTTTCTAATGGTGCAAAAACTACGTCTCTAGCTCTTGTTTTTCAAAAGTTATGGCCGTTTAAAGTTAGACGTTTTTGCTTCAAAATAGCTATTTCACCCACCCTGTGGTTATGGATGAAATTTTGACCCAAAACAAAATTTTCCGAATTTCGACCAAGCAACATCGGTTTTAGAGGAATACATTTCCTTTCTAATGGTGCAAAAACTACGTCTCTAGCTCTTGTTTTCAAAAGTTATGGCCGTTTAAAGTTAGACGTTTTTGCTTCAAAATAGCTATTTCACCCACCCTGTGGTTATGGATGAAATTTTGACCCAAAAACAAAATTTTCCGAATTTCGACCAAGCAACATCGGTTTTAGAGGAATACATTTCCTTTCTAATGGTGCAAAAACTACGTCTCTAGCTCTTGTTTTCAAAAGTTATGGCCTTTTAAAGTTAGACGTTTTTGCTTCAAAATAGCTATTTCACCCACCCCTGTGGTTATGGATGAAATTTTGACCCAAAAACAAAATTTTCCGAATTTCGACCAAGCAACATCGGTTTTAGAGGAATACATTTCCTTTCTAATGGTGCAAAAACTACGTCTCTAGCTCTTGTTTTTCAAAAGTTATGGCCGTTTAAAGTTAGACGTTTTGCTTCAAAATAGCTATTTCACCCACCCTGTGGTTATGGATGAAATTTTGACCCAAAAACAAAATTTTCCGAATTTCGACCAAGCAACATCGGTTTTAGAGGAATACATTTCCTTTCTAATGGTGCAAAAACTACGTCTCTAGCTCTTGTTTTCAAAAGTTATGGCCGTTTAAAGTTAGACGTTTTTGCTTCAAAATAGCTATTTCACCCACCCCTGTGGTTATGGATGAAATTTTGACCCAAAACAAAATTTTCCGAATTTCGACCAAGCAACATCGGTTTTAGAGGAATACATTTCCTTTCTAATGGTGCAAAAACTACGTCTCTAGCTCTTGTTTTTCAAAAGTTATGGCCGTTTAAAGTTAGACGTTTTTGCTTCAAAATAGCTATTTCACCCACCCTGTGGTTATGGATGAAATTTTGACCCAAAAACAAAATTTTCCGAATTTCGACCAAGCAACATCGGTTTTAGAGGAATACATTTCCTTTCTAATGGTGCAAAAACTACGTCTCTAGCTCTTGTTTTTCAAAAGTTATGGCCGTTTAAAGTTAGACGTTTTTGCTTCAAAATAGCTATTTCACCCACCCCTGTGGTTATGGATGAAATTTTGACCCAAAAACAAAATTTTCCGAATTTCGACCAAGCAACATCGGTTTTAGAGAATACATTTCCTTTCTAATGGTGCAAAAACTACGTCTCTAGCTCTTGTTTTCAAAAGTTATGGCCTTTTAAAGTTAGACGTTTTTGCTTCAAAATAGCTATTTCACCCACCCTGTGGTTATGGATGAAATTTTGACCCAAAAACAAAATTTTCCGAATTTCGACCAAGCAACATCGGTTTTAGAGGAATACATTTCCTTTCTAATGGTGCAAAAACTACGTCTCTAGCTCTTGTTTTTCAAAAGTTATGGCCGTTTAAAGTTAGACGTTTTTGCTTCAAAATAGCTATTTCACCCACCCCTGTGGTTATGGATGAAATTTTGACCCAAAAACAAAATTTTCCGAATTTCGACCAAGCAACATCGGTTTTAGAGGAATACATTTCCTTTCTAATGGTGCAAAAACTACGTCTCTAGCTCTTGTTTTCAAAAGTTATGGCCTTTTAAAGTTAGACGTTTTTGCTTCAAAATAGCTATTTCACCCACCCCTGTGGTTATGGATGAAATTTTGACCCAAAAACAAAATTTTCCGAATTTCGACCAAGCAACATCGGTTTTAGAAATACATTTCCTTTCTAATGGTGCAAAAACTACGTCTCTAGCTCTTGTTTTTCAAAAGTTATGGCCGTTTTTAGCTTCAAAATAGCTATTTCACCCACCCTGTGGTTATGGATGAAATTTTGACCCAAAAACAAAATTTTCCGAATTTCGACCAAGCAACATCGGTTTTAGAGGAATACATTTCCTTTCTAATGGTGCAAAAACTACGTCTCTAGCTCTTGTTTTCAAAAGTTATGGCCGTTTAAAGTTAGACGTTTTTGCTTCAAAATAGCTATTTCACCCACCCTGTGGTTATGGATGAAATTTTGACCCAAAACAAAATTTTCCGAATTTCGACCAAGCAACATCGGTTTTAGAGGAATACATTTCCTTTCTAATGGTGCAAAAACTACGTCTCTAGCTCTTGTTTTCAAAAGTTATGGCCTTTTAAAGTTAGACGTTTTTGCTTCAAAATAGCTATTTCACCCACCCCTGTGGTTATGGATGAAATTTTGACCCAAAACAAAATTTTCCGAATTTCGACCAAGCAACATCGGTTTTAGAGAATACATTTCCTTTCTAATGGTGCAAAAACTACGTCTCTAGCTCTTGTTTTCAAAAGTTATGGCCGTTTAAAGTTAGACGTTTTTGCTTCAAAATAGCTATTTCACCCACCCTGTGGTTATGGATGAAATTTTGACCCAAAAAAAATTTTTCCGAATTTCGACCAAGCAACATCGGTTTTAGAGGAATACATTTCCTTTCTAATGGTGCAAAAACTACGTCTCTAGCTCTTGTTTTCAAAAGTTATGGCCGTTTAAAGTTAGACGTTTTTGCTTCAAAATAGCTATTTCACCCACCCTGTGGTTATGGATGAAATTTTGACCCAAAAACAAAATTTTCCGAATTTCGACCAAGCAACATCGGTTTTAGAGGAATACATTTCCTTTCTAATGGTGCAAAAACTACGTCTCTAGCTCTTGTTTTTCAAAAGTTATGGCCGTTTAAAGTTAGACGTTTTTGCTTCAAAATAGCTATTTCACCCACCCTGTGGTTATGGATGAAATTTTGACCCAAAAACAAAATTTTCCGAATTTCGACCAAGCAACATCGGTTTTAGAGAATACATTTCCTTTCTAATGGTGCAAAAACTACGTCTCTAGCTCTTGTTTTCAAAAGTTATGGCCGTTTAAAGTTAGACGTTTTTGCTTCAAAATAGCTATTTCACCCACCCTGTGGTTATGGATGAAATTTTGACCCAAAAACAAAATTTTCCGAATTTCGACCAAGCAACATCGGTTTTAGAGAATACATTTCCTTTCTAATGGTGCAAAAACTACGTCTCTAGCTCTTGTTTTCAAAAGTTATGGCCGTTTAAAGTTAGACGTTTTTGCTTCAAAATAGCTATTTCACCCACCCTGTGGTTATGGATGAAATTTTGACCCAAAACAAAATTTTCCGAATTTCGACCAAGCAACATCGGTTTTAGAGGAATACATTTCCTTTCTAATGGTGCAAAAACTACGTCTCTAGCTCTTGTTTTCAAAAGTTATGGCCGTTTAAAGTTAGACGTTTTTGCTTCAAAATAGCTATTTCACCCACCCTGTGGTTATGGATGAAATTTTGACCCAAAAACAAAATTTTCCGAATTTCGACCAAGCAACATCGGTTTTAGAGGAATACATTTCCTTTCTAATGGTGCAAAAACTACGTCTCTAGCTCTTGTTTTCAAAAGTTATGGCCGTTTAAAGTTAGACGTTTTTGCTTCAAAATAGCTATTTCACCCACCCTGTGGTTATGGATGAAATTTTGACCCAAAAACAAAATTTTCCGAATTTCGACCAAGCAACATCGGTTTTAGAGGAATACATTTCCTTTCTAATGGTGCAAAAACTACGTCTCTAGCTCTTGTTTTTCAAAAGTTATGGCCGTTTAAAGTTAGACGTTTTTGCTTCAAAATAGCTATTTCACCCACCCCTGGTTATGGATGAAATTTTGACCCAAAAACAAAATTTTCCGAATTTCGACCAAGCAACATCGGTTTTAGAGAAATACATTTCCTTTCTAATGGTGCAAAAACTACGTCTCTAGCTCTTGTTTTTCAAAAGTTATGGCCGTTTAAAGTTAGACGTTTTTGCTTCAAAATAGCTATTTCACCCACCCTGTGGTTATGGATGAAATTTTGACCCAAAAACAAAATTTTCCGAATTTCGACCAAGCAACATCGGTTTTAGAGAATACATTTCCTTTCTAATGGTGCAAAAACTACGTCTCTAGCTCTTGTTTTCAAAAGTTATGGCCGTTTTAAGTTAGACGTTTTTGCTTCAAAATAGCTATTTCACCCACCCTGTGGTTATGGATGAAATTTTGACCCAAAAACAAAATTTTCCGAATTTCGACCAAGCAACATCGGTTTTAGAGAAATACATTTCCTTTCTAATGGTGCAAAAACTACGTCTCTAGCTCTTGTTTTTCAAAAGTTATGGCCGTTTAAAGTTAGACGTTTTTGCTTCAAAATAGCTATTTCACCCACCCTGTGGTTATGGATGAAATTTTGACCCAAAACAAAATTTTCCGAATTTCGACCAAGCAACATCGGTTTTAGAGGAATACATTTCCTTTCTAATGGTGCAAAAACTACGTCTCTAGCTCTTGTTTTCAAAAGTTATGGCCGTTTAAAGTTAGACGTTTTTGCTTCAAAATAGCTATTTCACCCACCCTGTGGTTATGGATGAAATTTTGACCCAAAAACAAAATTTTCCGAATTTCGACCAAGCAACATCGGTTTTAGAGGAATACATTTCCTTTCTAATGGTGCAAAAACTACGTCTCTAGCTCTTGTTTTCAAAAGTTATGGCCGTTTAAAGTTAGACGTTTTTGCTTCAAAATAGCTATTTCACCCACCCTGTGGTTATGGATGAAATTTTGACCCAAAAACAAAATTTTCCGAATTTCGACCAAGCAACATCGGTTTTAGAGGAATACATTTCCTTTCTAATGGTGCAAAAACTACGTCTCTAGCTCTTGTTTTCAAAAGTTATGGCCGTTTAAAGTTAGACGTTTTTGCTTCAAAATAGCTATTTCACCCACCCCTGTGGTTATGGATGAAATTTTGACCCAAAACAAAATTTTCCGAATTTCGACCAAGCAACATCGGTTTTAGAGAAATACATTTCCTTTCTAATGGTGCAAAAACTACGTCTCTAGCTCTTGTTTTCAAAAGTTATGGCCTTTTAAAGTTAGACGTTTTTGCTTCAAAATAGCTATTTCACCCACCCTGTGGTTATGGATGAAATTTTGACCCAAAAACAAAATTTTCCGAATTTCGACCAAGCAACATCGGTTTTAGAGAATACATTTCCTTTCTAATGGTGCAAAAACTACGTCTCTAGCTCTTGTTTTCAAAAGTTATGGCCGTTTAAAGTTAGACGTTTTTGCTTCAAAATAGCTATTTCACCCACCCTGTGGTTATGGATGAAATTTTGACCCAAAAACAAAATTTTCCGAATTTCGACCAAGCAACATCGGTTTTAGAGGAATACATTTCCTTTCTAATGGTGCAAAAACTACGTCTCTAGCTCTTGTTTTCAAAAGTTATGGCCTTTTAAAGTTAGACGTTTTTGCTTCAAAATAGCTATTTCACCCACCCTGTGGTTATGGATGAAATTTTGACCCAAAAACAAAATTTTCCGAATTTCGACCAAGCAACATCGGTTTTAGAGGAATACATTTCCTTTCTAATGGTGCAAAAACTACGTCTCTAGCTCTTGTTTTTCAAAAGTTATGGCCGTTTAAAGTTAGACGTTTTTGCTTCAAAATAGCTATTTCACCCACCCTGTGGTTATGGATGAAATTTTGACCCAAAACAAAATTTTCCGAATTTCGACCAAGCAACATCGGTTTTAGAGGAATACATTTCCTTTCTAATGGTGCAAAAACTACGTCTCTAGCTCTTGTTTTTCAAAAGTTATGGCCGTTTAAAGTTAGACGTTTTTGCTTCAAAATAGCTATTTCACCCACCCTGTGGTTATGGATGAAATTTTGACCCAAAAACAAAATTTTCCGAATTTCGACCAAGCAACATCGGTTTTAGAGAAATACATTTCCTTTCTAATGGTGCAAAAACTACGTCTCTAGCTCTTCTGGTTTTCAAAAGTTATGGCCGTTTAAAGTTAGACGTTTTTGCTTCAAAATAGCTATTTCACCCACCCCTGTGGTTATGGATGAAATTTTGACCCAAAAACAAAATTTTCCGAATTTCGACCAAGCAACATCGGTTTTAGAGGAATACATTTCCTTTCTAATGGTGCAAAAACTACGTCTCTAGCTCTTGTTTTCAAAAGTTATGGCCTTTTAAAGTTAGACGTTTTTGCTTCAAAATAGCTATTTCACCCACCCCTGTGGTTATGGATGAAATTTTGACCCAAAAACAAAATTTTCCGAATTTCGACCAAGCAACATCGGTTTTAGAGAAATACATTTCCTTTCTAATGGTGCAAAAACTACGTCTCTAGCTCTTGTTTTCAAAAGTTATGGCCGTTTAAAGTTAGACGTTTTTGCTTCAAAATAGCTATTTCACCCACCCCTGTGGTTATGGATGAAATTTTGACCCAAAAACAAAATTTTCCGAATTTCGACCAAGCAACATCGGTTTTAGAGGAATACATTTCCTTTCTAATGGTGCAAAAACTACGTCTCTAGCTCTTGTTTTTCAAAAGTTATGGCCGTTTAAAGTTAGACGTTTTTGCTTCAAAATAGCTATTTCACCCACCCCTGTGGTTATGGATGAAATTTTGACCCAAAAACAAAATTTTCCGAATTTCGACCAAGCAACATCGGTTTTAGAGAATACATTTCCTTTCTAATGGTGCAAAAACTACGTCTCTAGCTCTTGTTTTCAAAAGTTATGGCCGTTTAAAGTTAGACGTTTTTGCTTCAAAATAGCTATTTCACCCACCCCTGTGGTTATGGATGAAATTTTGACCCAAAAACAAAATTTTCCGAATTTCGACCAAGCAACATCGGTTTTAGAGGAATACATTTCCTTTCTAATGGTGCAAAAACTACGTCTCTAGCTCTTGTTTTCAAAAGTTATGGCCTTTTAAAGTTAGACGTTTTTGCTTCAAAATAGCTATTTCACCCACCCTGTGGTTATGGATGAAATTTTGACCCAAAAACAAAATTTTCCGAATTTCGACCAAGCAACATCGGTTTTAGAGGAATACATTTCCTTTCTAATGGTGCAAAAACTACGTCTCTAGCTCTTGTTTTTCAAAAGTTATGGCCGTTTAAAGTTAGACGTTTTTGCTTCAAAATAGCTATTTCACCCACCCTGTGGTTATGGATGAAATTTTGACCCAAAAACAAAATTTTCCGAATTTCGACCAAGCAACATCGGTTTTAGAGAAATACATTTCCTTTCTAATGGTGCAAAAACTACGTCTCTAGCTCTTGTTTTCAAAAGTTATGGCCGTTTAAAGTTAGACGTTTTTGCTTCAAAATAGCTATTTCACCCACCCCTGTGGTTATGGATGAAATTTTGACCCAAAAACAAAATTTTCCGAATTTCGACCAAGCAACATCGGTTTTAGAGGAATACATTTCCTTTCTAATGGTGCAAAAACTACGTCTCTAGCTCTTGTTTTCAAAAGTTATGGCCTTTTAAAGTTAGACGTTTTTGCTTCAAAATAGCTATTTCACCCACCCTGTGGTTATGGATGAAATTTTGACCCAAAACAAAATTTTCCGAATTTCGACCAAGCAACATCGGTTTTAGAGGAATACATTTCCTTTCTAATGGTGCAAAAACTACGTCTCTAGCTCTTGTTTTCAAAAGTTATGGCCGTTTAAAGTTAGACGTTTTTGCTTCAAAATAGCTATTTCACCCACCCTGTGGTTATGGATGAAATTTTGACCCAAAAACAAAATTTTCCGAATTTCGACCAAGCAACATCGGTTTTAGAGGAATACATTTCCTTTCTAATGGTGCAAAAACTACGTCTCTAGCTCTTGTTTTTCAAAAGTTATGGCCGTTTAAAGTTAGACGTTTTTGCTTCAAAATAGCTATTTCACCCACCCTGTGGTTATGGATGAAATTTTGACCCAAAAACAAAATTTTCCGAATTTCGACCAAGCAACATCGGTTTTAGAGGAATACATTTCCTTTCTAATGGTGCAAAAACTACGTCTCTAGCTCTTGTTTTTCAAAAGTTATGGCCGTTTAAAGTTAGACGTTTTTGCTTCAAAATAGCTATTTCACCCACCCTGTGGTTATGGATGAAATTTTGACCCAAAAACAAAATTTTCCGAATTTCGACCAAGCAACATCGGTTTTAGAGGAATACATTTCCTTTCTAATGGTGCAAAAACTACGTCTCTAGCTCTTGTTTTCAAAAGTTATGGCCGTTTAAAGTTAGACGTTTTTGCTTCAAAATAGCTATTTCACCCACCCTGTGGTTATGGATGAAATTTTGACCCAAAACAAAATTTTCCGAATTTCGACCAAGCAACATCGGTTTTAGAGGAATACATTTCCTTTCTAATGGTGCAAAAACTACGTCTCTAGCTCTTGTTTTTCAAAAGTTATGGCCGTTTAAAGTTAGACGTTTTTGCTTCAAAATAGCTATTTCACCCACCCTGTGGTTATGGATGAAATTTTGACCCAAAAACAAAATTTTCCGAATTTCGACCAAGCAACATCGGTTTTAGAGGAATACATTTCCTTTCTAATGGTGCAAAAACTACGTCTCTAGCTCTTGTTTTTCAAAAGTTATGGCCGTTTAAAGTTAGACGTTTTTGCTTCAAAATAGCTATTTCACCCACCCTGTGGTTATGGATGAAATTTTGACCCAAAAACAAAATTTTCCGAATTTCGACCAAGCAACATCGGTTTTAGAGGAATACATTTCCTTTCTAATGGTGCAAAAACTACGTCTCTAGCTCTTGTTTTTCAAAAGTTATGGCCGTTTTAAAGTTAGACGTTTTTGCTTCAAAATAGCTATTTCACCCACCCCTGTGGTTATGGATGAAATTTTGACCCAAAAACAAAATTTTCCGAATTTCGACCAAGCAACATCGGTTTTAGAGAAAATACATTTCCTTTCTAATGGTGCAAAAACTACGTCTCTAGCTCTTGTTTTTCAAAAGTTATGGCCGTTTAAAGTTAGACGTTTTTGCTTCAAAATAGCTATTTCACCCACCCCTGTGGTTATGGATGAAATTTTGACCCAAAACAAAATTTTCCGAATTTCGACCAAGCAACATCGGTTTTAGAGGAATACATTTCCTTTCTAATGGTGCAAAAACTACGTCTCTAGCTCTTGTTTTTCAAAAGTTATGGCCGTTTAAAGTTAGACGTTTTTGCTTCAAAATAGCTATTTCACCCACCCTGTGGTTATGGATGAAATTTTGACCCAAAAACAAAATTTTCCGAATTTCGACCAAGCAACATCGGTTTTAGAGAAATACATTTCCTTTCTAATGGTGCAAAAACTACGTCTCTAGCTCTTGTTTTTCAAAAGTTATGGCCGTTTAAAGTTAGACGTTTTTGCTTCAAAATAGCTATTTCACCCACCCCTGTGGTTATGGATGAAATTTTGACCCAAAAACAAAATTTTCCGAATTTCGACCAAGCAACATCGGTTTTAGAGGAATACATTTCCTTTCTAATGGTGCAAAAACTACGTCTCTAGCTCTTGTTTTTCAAAAGTTATGGCCGTTTAAAGTTAGACGTTTTTGCTTCAAAATAGCTATTTCACCCACCCCTGTGGTTATGGATGAAATTTTGACCCAAAAACAAAATTTTCCGAATTTCGACCAAGCAACATCGGTTTTAGAGAATACATTTCCTTTCTAATGGTGCAAAAACTACGTCTCTAGCTCTTGTTTTCAAAAGTTATGGCCGTTTAAAGTTAGACGTTTTTGCTTCAAAATAGCTATTTCACCCACCCCTGTGGTTATGGATGAAATTTTGACCCAAAACAAAATTTTCCGAATTTCGACCAAGCAACATCGGTTTTAGAGGAATACATTTCCTTTCTAATGGTGCAAAAACTACGTCTCTAGCTCTTGTTTTTCAAAAGTTATGGCCGTTTAAAGTTAGACGTTTTTGCTTCAAAATAGCTATTTCACCCACCCTGTGGTTATGGATGAAATTTTGACCCAAAAACAAAATTTTCCGAATTTCGACCAAGCAACATCGGTTTTAGAGAAATACATTTCCTTTCTAATGGTGCAAAAACTACGTCTCTAGCTCTTGTTTTTCAAAAGTTATGGCCGTTTAAAGTTAGACGTTTTTGCTTCAAAATAGCTATTTCACCCACCCCTGTGGTTATGGATGAAATTTTGACCCAAAAACAAAATTTTCCGAATTTCGACCAAGCAACATCGGTTTTAGAGGAATACATTTCCTTTCTAATGGTGCAAAAACTACGTCTCTAGCTCTTGTTTTTCAAAAGTTATGGCCGTTTAAAGTTAGACGTTTTTGCTTCAAAATAGCTATTTCACCCACCCTGTGGTTATGGATGAAATTTTGACCCAAAAACAAAATTTTCCGAATTTCGACCAAGCAACATCGGTTTTAGAGGAATACATTTCCTTTCTAATGGTGCAAAAACTACGTCTCTAGCTCTTGTTTTTCAAAAGTTATGGCCTTTTAAAGTTAGACGTTTTTGCTTCAAAATAGCTATTTCACCCACCCTGTGGTTATGGATGAAATTTTGACCCAAAACAAAATTTTCCGAATTTCGACCAAGCAACATCGGTTTTAGAGGAATACATTTCCTTTCTAATGGTGCAAAAACTACGTCTCTAGCTCTTGTTTTTCAAAAGTTATGGCCGTTTAAAGTTAGACGTTTTTGCTTCAAAATAGCTATTTCACCCACCCCTGTGGTTATGGATGAAATTTTGACCCAAAACAAAATTTTCCGAATTTCGACCAAGCAACATCGGTTTTAGAGGAATACATTTCCTTTCTAATGGTGCAAAAACTACGTCTCTAGCTCTTGTTTTCAAAAGTTATGGCCGTTTAAAGTTAGACGTTTTTGCTTCAAAATAGCTATTTCACCCACCCCTGTGGTTATGGATGAAATTTTGACCCAAAAACAAAATTTTCCGAATTTCGACCAAGCAACATCGGTTTTAGAGGAATACATTTCCTTTCTAATGGTGCAAAAACTACGTCTCTAGCTCTTGTTTTTCAAAAGTTATGGCCGTTTAAAGTTAGACGTTTTTGCTTCAAAATAGCTATTTCACCCACCCCTGTGGTTATGGATGAAATTTTGACCCAAAACAAAATTTTCCGAATTTCGACCAAGCAACATCGGTTTTAGAGGAATACATTTCCTTTCTAATGGTGCAAAAACTACGTCTCTAGCTCTTGTTTTTCAAAAGTTATGGCCGTTTAAAGTTAGACGTTTTTGCTTCAAAATAGCTATTTCACCCACCCCTGTGGTTATGGATGAAATTTTGACCCAAAACAAAATTTTCCGAATTTCGACCAAGCAACATCGGTTTTAGAGGAATACATTTCCTTTCTAATGGTGCAAAAACTACGTCTCTAGCTCTTGTTTTCAAAAGTTATGGCCTTTTAAAGTTAGACGTTTTTGCTTCAAAATAGCTATTTCACCCACCCCTGGTTATGGATGAAATTTTGACCCAAAACAAAATTTTCCGAATTTCGACCAAGCAACATCGGTTTTAGAGGAATACATTTCCTTTCTAATGGTGCAAAAACTACGTCTCTAGCTCTTGTTTTCAAAAGTTATGGCCGTTTAAAGTTAGACGTTTTTGCTTCAAAATAGCTATTTCACCCACCCTGTGGTTATGGATGAAATTTTGACCCAAAAACAAAATTTTCCGAATTTCGACCAAGCAACATCGGTTTTAGAGGAATACATTTCCTTTCTAATGGTGCAAAAACTACGTCTCTAGCTCTTGTTTTCAAAAGTTATGGCCGTTTAAAGTTAGACGTTTTTGCTTCAAAATAGCTATTTCACCCACCCTGTGGTTATGGATGAAATTTTGACCCAAAACAAAATTTTCCGAATTTCGACCAAGCAACATCGGTTTTAGAGGAATACCTTTCTAATGGTGCAAAAACTACGTCTCTAGCTCTTGTTTTTCAAAAGTTATGGCCGTTTAAAGTTAGACGTTTTTGCTTCAAAATAGCTATTTCACCCACCCCTGTGGTTATGGATGAAATTTTGACCCAAAAACAAAATTTTCCGAATTTCGACCAAGCAACATCGGTTTTAGAGGAATACATTTCCTTTCTAATGGTGCAAAAACTACGTCTCTAGCTCTTGTTTTTCAAAAGTTATGGCCGTTTAAAGTTAGACGTTTTTGCTTCAAAATAGCTATTTCACCCACCCCTGGTTATGGATGAAATTTTGACCCAAAAACAAAATTTTCCGAATTTCGACCAAGCAACATCGGTTTTAGAGAATACATTTCCTTTCTAATGGTGCAAAAACTACGTCTCTAGCTCTTGTTTTCAAAAGTTATGGCCGTTTAAAGTTAGACGTTTTTGCTTCAAAATAGCTATTTCACCCACCCTGTGGTTATGGATGAAATTTTGACCCAAAAACAAAATTTTCCGAATTTCGACCAAGCAACATCGGTTTTAGAGGAATACATTTCCTTTCTAATGGTGCAAAAACTACGTCTCTAGCTCTTGTTTTTCAAAAGTTATGGCCTTTAAAGTTAGACGTTTTTGCTTCAAAATAGCTATTTCACCCACCCCTGTGGTTATGGATGAAATTTTGACCCAAAAACAAAATTTTCCGAATTTCGACCAAGCAACATCGGTTTTAGAGGAATACATTTCCTTTCTAATGGTGCAAAAACTACGTCTCTAGCTCTTGTTTTTCAAAAGTTATGGCCGTTTAAAGTTAGACGTTTTTGCTTCAAAATAGCTATTTCACCCACCCTGTGGTTATGGATGAAATTTTGACCCAAAAACAAAATTTTCCGAATTTCGACCAAGCAACATCGGTTTTAGAGAATACATTTCCTTTCTAATGGTGCAAAAACTACGTCTCTAGCTCTTGTTTTCAAAAGTTATGGCCGTTTAAAGTTAGACGTTTTTGCTTCAAAATAGCTATTTCACCCACCCCTGTGGTTATGGATGAAATTTTGACCCAAAACAAAATTTTCCGAATTTCGACCAAGCAACATCGGTTTTAGAGGAATACATTTCCTTTCTAATGGTGCAAAAACTACGTCTCTAGCTCTTGTTTTCAAAAGTTATGGCCGTTTAAAGTTAGACGTTTTTGCTTCAAAATAGCTATTTCACCCACCCTGTGGTTATGGATGAAATTTTGACCCAAAAACAAAATTTTCCGAATTTCGACCAAGCAACATCGGTTTTAGAGGAATACATTTCCTTTCTAATGGTGCAAAAACTACGTCTCTAGCTCTTGTTTTTCAAAAGTTATGGCCGTTTAAAGTTAGACGTTTTTGCTTCAAAATAGCTATTTCACCCACCCCTGGTTATGGATGAAATTTTGACCCAAAACAAAATTTTCCGAATTTCGACCAAGCAACATCGGTTTTAGAGTACATTTCCTTTCTAATGGTGCAAAACTACGTCTCTAGCTCTTGTTTGTTATGGCTTCAAAATAGCTATTTCACCCACCCTGTGGTTATGGATGAAATTTTGACCCAAAAACAAAATTTTCCGAATTTCGACCAAGCAACATCGGTTTTAGAGAAATACATTTCCTTTCTAATGGTGCAAAAACTACGTCTCTAGCTCTTGTTTTTCAAAAGTTATGGCCGTTTAAAGTTAGACGTTTTTGCTTCAAAATAGCTATTTCACCCACCCCTGTGGTTATGGATGAAATTTTGACCCAAAAACAAAATTTTCCGAATTTCGACCAAGCAACATCGGTTTTAGAGAATACATTTCCTTTCTAATGGTGCAAAAACTACGTCTCTAGCTCTTGTTTTTCAAAAGTTATGGCCGTTTAAAGTTAGACGTTTTTGCTTCAAAATAGCTATTTCACCCACCCCTGTGGTTATGGATGAAATTTTGACCCAAAAACAAAATTTTCCGAATTTCGACCAAGCAACATCGGTTTTAGAGAAATACATTTCCTTTCTAATGGTGCAAAAACTACGTCTCTAGCTCTTGTTTTTCAAAAGTTATGGCCGTTTAAAGTTAGACGTTTTTGCTTCAAAATAGCTATTTCACCCACCCCTGTGGTTATGGATGAAATTTTGACCCAAAAACAAAATTTTCCGAATTTCGACCAAGCAACATCGGTTTTAGAGGAATACATTTCCTTTCTAATGGTGCAAAAACTACGTCTCTAGCTCTTGTTTTTCAAAAGTTATGGCCGTTTAAAGTTAGACGTTTTTGCTTCAAAATAGCTATTTCACCCACCCCTGTGGTTATGGATGAAATTTTGACCCAAAAACAAAATTTTCCGAATTTCGACCAAGCAACATCGGTTTTAGAGGAATACATTTCCTTTCTAATGGTGCAAAAACTACGTCTCTAGCTCTTGTTTTTCAAAAGTTATGGCCGTTTAAAGTTAGACGTTTTTGCTTCAAAATAGCTATTTCACCCACCCTGTGGTTATGGATGAAATTTTGACCCAAAACAAAATTTTCCGAATTTCGACCAAGCAACATCGGTTTTAGAGGAATACATTTCCTTTCTAATGGTGCAAAAACTACGTCTCTAGCTCTTGTTTTTCAAAAGTTATGGCCGTTTAAAGTTAGACGTTTTTGCTTCAAAATAGCTATTTCACCCACCCTGTGGTTATGGATGAAATTTTGACCCAAAAACAAAATTTTCCGAATTTCGACCAAGCAACATCGGTTTTAGAGGAATACATTTCCTTTCTAATGGTGCAAAAACTACGTCTCTAGCTCTTGTTTTTCAAAAGTTATGGCCGTTTAAAGTTAGACGTTTTTGCTTCAAAATAGCTATTTCACCCACCCTGTGGTTATGGATGAAATTTTGACCCAAAACAAAATTTTCCGAATTTCGACCAAGCAACATCGGTTTTAGAGGAATACATTTCCTTTCTAATGGTGCAAAAACTACGTCTCTAGCTCTTGTTTTCAAAAGTTATGGCCGTTTAAAGTTAGACGTTTTTGCTTCAAAATAGCTATTTCACCCACCCCTGTGGTTATGGATGAAATTTTGACCCAAAAACAAAATTTTCCGAATTTCGACCAAGCAACATCGGTTTTAGAGAAATACATTTCCTTTCTAATGGTGCAAAAACTACGTCTCTAGCTCTTGTTTTCAAAAGTTATGGCCGTTTAAAGTTAGACGTTTTTGCTTCAAAATAGCTATTTCACCCACCCCTGTGGTTATGGATGAAATTTTGACCCAAAACAAAATTTTCCGAATTTCGACCAAGCAACATCGGTTTTAGAGGAATACATTTCCTTCCTAATGGTGCAAAAACTACGTCTCTAGCTCTTGTTTTTCAAAAGTTATGGCCTTTTAAAGTTAGACGTTTTTGCTTCAAAATAGCTATTTCACCCACCCCTGTGGTTATGGATGAAATTTTGACCCAAAACAAAATTTTCCGAATTTCGACCAAGCAACATCGGTTTTAGAGGAATACATTTCCTTTCTAATGGTGCAAAAACTACGTCTCTAGCTCTTGTTTTCAAAAGTTATGGCCGTTTAAAGTTAGACGTTTTTGCTTCAAAATAGCTATTTCACCCACCCTGTGGTTATGGATGAAATTTTGACCCAAAAACAAAATTTTCCGAATTTCGACCAAGCAACATCGGTTTTAGAGATGGAAAGTTAGACGTTTTTGCTTCAAAATAGCTATTTCACCCACCCCTGTGGTTATGGATGAAATTTTGACCCAAAACAAAATTTTCCGAATTTCGACCAAGCAACATCGGTTTTAGAGGAATACATTTCCTTTCTAATGGTGCAAAAACTACGTCTCTAGCTCTTGTTTTCAAAAGTTATGGCCGTTTAAAGTTAGACGTTTTTGCTTCAAAATAGCTATTTCACCCACCCTGTGGTTATGGATGAAATTTTGACCCAAAAACAAAATTTTCGAATTTCGACCAAGCAACATCGGTTTTAGAGAATACATTTCCTTTCTAATGGTGCAAAAACTACGTCTCTAGCTCTTGTTTTTCAAAAGTTATGGCCGTTTAAAGTTAGACGTTTTTGCTTCAAAATAGCTATTTCACCCACCCTGTGGTTATGGATGAAATTTTGACCCAAAACAAAATTTTCCGAATTTCGACCAAGCAACATCGGTTTTAGAGGAATACATTTCCTTTCTAATGGTGCAAAAACTACGTCTCTAGCTCTTGTTTTTCAAAAGTTATGGCCGTTTAAAGTTAGACGTTTTTGCTTCAAAATAGCTATTTCACCCACCCTGTGGTTATGGATGAAATTTTGACCCAAAAACAAAATTTTCCGAATTTCGACCAAGCAACATCGGTTTTAGAGGAATACATTTCCTTTCTAATGGTGCAAAAACTACGTCTCTAGCTCTTGTTTTCAAAAGTTATGGCCGTTTAAAGTTAGACGTTTTTGCTTCAAAATAGCTATTTCACCCACCCTGTGGTTATGGATGAAATTTTGACCCAAAAACAAAATTTTCCGAATTTCGACCAAGCAACATCGGTTTTAGAGGAATACATTTCCTTTCTAATGGTGCAAAAACTACGTCTCTAGCTCTTGTTTTCAAAAGTTATGGCCTTTTAAAGTTAGACGTTTTTGCTTCAAAATAGCTATTTCACCCACCCTGTGGTTATGGATGAAATTTTGACCCAAAAACAAAATTTTCCGAATTTCGACCAAGCAACATCGGTTTTAGAGGAATACATTTCCTTTCTAATGGTGCAAAAACTACGTCTCTAGCTCTTGTTTTCAAAAGTTATGGCCGTTTAAAGTTAGACGTTTTTGCTTCAAAATAGCTATTTCACCCACCCCTGGTTATGGATGAAATTTTGACCCAAAAACAAAATTTTCCGAATTTCGACCAAGCAACATCGGTTTTAGAGGAATACATTTCCTTTCTAATGGTGCAAAAACTACGTCTCTAGCTCTTGTTTTTCAAAAGTTATGGCCGTTTAAAGTTAGACGTTTTTGCTTCAAAATAGCTATTTCACCCACCCCTGGTTATGGATGAAATTTTGACCCAAAACAAAATTTTCCGAATTTCGACCAAGCAACATCGGTTTTAGAGGAATACATTTCCTTTCTAATGGTGCAAAAACTACGTCTCTAGCTCTTGTTTTTCAAAAGTTATGGCCGTTTAAAGTTAGACGTTTTTGCTTCAAAATAGCTATTTCACCCACCCCTGTGGTTATGGATGAAATTTTGACCCAAAAACAAAATTTTCCGAATTTCGACCAAGCAACATCGGTTTTAGAGAAATACATTTCCTTTCTAATGGTGCAAAAACTACGTCTCTAGCTCTTCTGGTTTAAAAGTTATGGCCGTTTAAAGTTAGACGTTTTTGCTTCAAAATAGCTATTTCACCCACCCCTGTGGTTATGGATGAAATTTTGACCCAAAAACAAAATTTTCCGAATTTCGACCAAGCAACATCGGTTTTAGAGGAATACATTTCCTTTCTAATGGTGCAAAAACTACGTCTCTAGCTCTTGTTTTCAAAAGTTATGGCCTTTTAAAGTTAGACGTTTTTGCTTCAAAATAGCTATTTCACCCACCCTGTGGTTATGGATGAAATTTTGACCCAAAAACAAAATTTTCCGAATTTCGACCAAGCAACATCGGTTTTAGAGGAATACATTTCCTTTCTAAAGGTGCAAAAACTACGTCTCTAGCTCTTGTTTTTCAAAAGTTATGGCCGTTTAAAGTTTGACGTTTTTGCTTCAAAATAGCTATTTCACCCACCCTGTGGTTATGGATGAAATTTTGACCCAAAACAAAATTTTCCGAATTTCGACCAAGCAACATCGGTTTTAGAGAAATACATTTCCTTTCTAATGGTGCAAAAACTACGTCTCTAGCTCTTGTTTTCAAAAGTTATGGCCGTTTAAAGTTAGACGTTTTTGCTTCAAAATAGCTATTTCACCCACCCTGTGGTTATGGATGAAATTTTGACCCAAAACAAAATTTTCCGAATTTCGACCAAGCAACATCGGTTTTAGAGGAATACATTTCCTTTCTAATGGTGCAAAAACTACGTCTCTAGCTCTTGTTTTTCAAAAGTTATGGCCGTTTAAAGTTAGACGTTTTTGCTTCAAAATAGCTATTTCACCCACCCTGTGGTTATGGATGAAATTTTGACCCAAAAACAAAATTTTCCGAATTTCGACCAAGCAACATCGGTTTTAGAGGAATACATTTCCTTTCTAATGGTGCAAAAACTACGTCTCTAGCTCTTGTTTTTCAAAAGTTATGGCCGTTTAAAGTTAGACGTTTTTGCTTCAAAATAGCTATTTCACCCACCCTGTGGTTATGGATGAAATTTTGACCCAAAACAAAATTTTCGAATTTCGACCAAGCAACATCGGTTTTAGAGGAATACATTTCCTTTCTAATGGTGCAAAAACTACGTCTCTAGCTCTTGTTTTCAAAAGTTATGGCCGTTTAAAGTTAGACGTTTTTGCTTCAAAATAGCTATTTCACCCACCCTGTGGTTATGGATGAAATTTTGACCCAAAACAAAATTTTCCGAATTTCGACCAAGCAACATCGGTTTTAGAGGAATACATTTCCTTTCTAATGGTGCAAAAACTACGTCTCTAGCTCTTGTTTTCAAAAGTTATGGCCGTTTAAAGTTAGACGTTTTTGCTTCAAAATAGCTATTTCACCCACCCTGTGGTTATGGATGAAATTTTGACCCAAAAACAAAATTTTCCGAATTTCGACCAAGCAACATCGGTTTTAGAGAAATACATTTCCTTTCTAATGGTGCAAAAACTACGTCTCTAGCTCTTGTTTTTCAAAAGTTATGGCCGTTTTAAAGTTAGACGTTTTTGCTTCAAAATAGCTATTTCACCCACCCTGTGGTTATGGATGAAATTTTGACCCAAAAACAAAATTTTCCGAATTTCGACCAAGCAACATCGGTTTTAGAGAATACATTTCCTTTCTAATGGTGCAAAAACTACGTCTCTAGCTCTTGTTTTCAAAAGTTATGGCCGTTTAAAGTTAGACGTTTTTGCTTCAAAATAGCTATTTCACCCACCCTGTGGTTATGGATGAAATTTTGACCCAAAAACAAAATTTTCCGAATTTCGACCAAGCAACATCGGTTTTAGAGGAATACATTTCCTTTCTAATGGTGCAAAAACTACGTCTCTAGCTCTTGTTTTCAAAAGTTATGGCCTTTTAAAGTTAGACGTTTTTGCTTCAAAATAGCTATTTCACCCACCCTGTGGTTATGGATGAAATTTTGACCCAAAACAAAATTTTCCGAATTTCGACCAAGCAACATCGGTTTTAGAGGAATACATTTCCTTTCTAATGGTGCAAAAACTACGTCTCTAGCTCTTGTTTTTCAAAAGTTATGGCCGTTTAAAGTTAGACGTTTTTGCTTCAAAATAGCTATTTCACCCACCCCTGTGGTTATGGATGAAATTTTGACCCAAAAACAAAATTTTCCGAATTTCGACCAAGCAACATCGGTTTTAGAGGAATACATTTCCTTTCTAATGGTGCAAAAACTACGTCTCTAGCTCTTGTTTTTCAAAAGTTATGGCCGTTTAAAGTTAGACGTTTTTGCTTCAAAATAGCTATTTCACCCACCCCTGTGGTTATGGATGAAATTTTGACCCAAAAACAAAATTTTCCGAATTTCGACCAAGCAACATCGGTTTTAGAGAAATACATTTCCTTTCTAATGGTGCAAAAACTACGTCTCTAGCTCTTGTTTTTCAAAAGTTATGGCCGTTTAAAGTTAGACGTTTTTGCTTCAAAATAGCTATTTCACCCACCCTGTGGTTATGGATGAAATTTTGACCCAAAAACAAAATTTTCCGAATTTCGACCAAGCAACATCGGTTTTAGAGGAATACATTTCCTTTCTAATGGTGCAAAAACTACGTCTCTAGCTCTTGTTTTCAAAAGTTATGGCCGTTTAAAGTTAGACGTTTTTGCTTCAAAATAGCTATTTCACCCACCCCTGTGGTTATGGATGAAATTTTGACCCAAAAACAAAATTTTCCGAATTTCGACCAAGCAACATCGGTTTTAGAGGAATACATTTCCTTTCTAATGGTGCAAAAACTACGTCTCTAGCTCTTGTTTTTCAAAAGTTATGGCCGTTTAAAGTTAGACGTTTTTGCTTCAAAATAGCTATTTCACCCACCCTGTGGTTATGGATGAAATTTTGACCCAAAAACAAAATTTTCCGAATTTCGACCAAGCAACATCGGTTTTAGAGGAATACATTTCCTTTCTAATGGTGCAAAAACTACGTCTCTAGCTCTTGTTTTTCAAAAGTTATGGCCGTTTAAAGTTAGACGTTTTTGCTTCAAAATAGCTATTTCACCCACCCCTGTGGTTATGGATGAAATTTTGACCCAAAAACAAAATTTTCCGAATTTCGACCAAGCAACATCGGTTTTAGAGGAATACATTTCCTTTCTAATGGTGCAAAAACTACGTCTCTAGCTCTTGTTTTTCAAAAGTTATGGCCGTTTAAAGTTAGACGTTTTTGCTTCAAAATAGCTATTTCACCCACCCTGTGGTTATGGATGAAATTTTGACCCAAAAACAAAATTTTCCGAATTTCGACCAAGCAACATCGGTTTTAGAGGAATACATTTCCTTTCTAATGGTGCAAAAACTACGTCTCTAGCTCTTGTTTTCAAAAGTTATGGCCGTTTAAAGTTAGACGTTTTTGCTTCAAAATAGCTATTTCACCCACCCTGTGGTTATGGATGAAATTTTGACCCAAAAACAAAATTTTCCGAATTTCGACCAAGCAACATCGGTTTTAGAGGAATACATTTCCTTTCTAATGGTGCAAAAACTACGTCTCTAGCTCTTGTTTTCAAAAGTTATGGCCGTTTAAAGTTAGACGTTTTTGCTTCAAAATAGCTATTTCACCCACCCTGTGGTTATGGATGAAATTTTGACCCAAAACAAAATTTTCCGAATTTCGACCAAGCAACATCGGTTTTAGAGGAATACATTTCCTTTCTAATGGTGCAAAAACTACGTCTCTAGCTCTTGTTTTCAAAAGTTATGGCCGTTTAAAGTTAGACGTTTTTGCTTCAAAATAGCTATTTCACCCACCCTGTGGTTATGGATGAAATTTTGACCCAAAAACAAAATTTTCCGAATTTCGACCAAGCAACATCGGTTTTAGAGGAATACATTTCCTTTCTAATGGTGCAAAAACTACGTCTCTAGCTCTTGTTTTTCAAAAGTTATGGCCTTTTAAAGTTAGACGTTTTTGCTTCAAAATAGCTATTTCACCCACCCCTGTGGTTATGGATGAAATTTTGACCCAAAAACAAAATTTTCCGAATTTCGACCAAGCAACATCGGTTTTAGAGGAATACATTTCCTTTCTAATGGTGCAAAAACTACGTCTCTAGCTCTTGTTTTCAAAAGTTATGGCCGTTTAAAGTTAGACGTTTTTGCTTCAAAATAGCTATTTCACCCACCCTGTGGTTATGGATGAAATTTTGACCCAAAAACAAAATTTTCCGAATTTCGACCAAGCAACATCGGTTTTAGAGGAATACATTTCCTTTCTAATGGTGCAAAAACTACGTCTCTAGCTCTTGTTTTCAAAAGTTATGGCCGTTTAAAGTTAGACGTTTTTGCTTCAAAATAGCTATTTCACCCACCCTGTGGTTATGGATGAAATTTTGACCCAAAAACAAAATTTTCCGAATTTCGACCAAGCAACATCGGTTTTAGAGGAATACATTTCCTTTCTAATGGTGCAAAAACTACGTCTCTAGCTCTTGTTTTCAAAAGTTATGGCCGTTTAAAGTTAGACGTTTTTGCTTCAAAATAGCTATTTCACCCACCCTGTGGTTATGGATGAAATTTTGACCCAAAAACAAAATTTTCCGAATTTCGACCAAGCAACATCGGTTTTAGAGGAATACATTTCCTTTCTAATGGTGCAAAAACTACGTCTCTAGCTCTTGTTTTTCAAAAGTTATGGCCGTTTAAAGTTAGACGTTTTTGCTTCAAAATAGCTATTTCACCCACCCTGTGGTTATGGATGAAATTTTGACCCAAAACAAAATTTTCCGAATTTCGACCAAGCAACATCGGTTTTAGAGAAATACATTTCCTTTCTAATGGTGCAAAAACTACGTCTCTAGCTCTTGTTTTCAAAAGTTATGGCCGTTTAAAGTTAGACGTTTTTGCTTCAAAATAGCTATTTCACCCACCCTGTGGTTATGGATGAAATTTTGACCCAAAAACAAAATTTTCCGAATTTCGACCAAGCAACATCGGTTTTAGACATTTCCTTTCTAATGGTGCAACTACGTCTCTAGCTCTTGTTTTCAAAAGTTATGGAAAGTTAGACGTTTTTGCTTCAAAATAGCTATTTCACCCACCCTGTGGTTATGGATGAAATTTTGACCCAAAAACAAAATTTTCCGAATTTCGACCAAGCAACATCGGTTTTAGAGGAATACATTTCCTTTCTAATGGTGCAAAAACTACGTCTCTAGCTCTTGTTTTCAAAAGTTATGGCCGTTTAAAGTTAGACGTTTTTGCTTCAAAATAGCTATTTCACCCACCCTGTGGTTATGGATGAAATTTTGACCCAAAAACAAAATTTTCCGAATTTCGACCAAGCAACATCGGTTTTAGAGGAATACATTTCCTTTCTAATGGTGCAAAAACTACGTCTCTAGCTCTTGTTTTTCAAAAGTTATGGCCGTTTAAAGTTAGACGTTTTTGCTTCAAAATAGCTATTTCACCCACCCTGTGGTTATGGATGAAATTTTGACCCAAAACAAAATTTTCCGAATTTCGACCAAGCAACATCGGTTTTAGAGGAATACATTTCCTTTCTAATCAAAATAGCTCTAGCTTTCATGTGGTTATGGATGAAATTTTGACCCAAAAACAAAATTTTCCGAATTTCGACCAAGCAACATCGGTTTTAGAGGAATACATTTCCTTTCTAATGGTGCAAAAACTACGTCTCTAGCTCTTGTTTTTCAAAAGTTATGGCCGTTTAAAGTTAGACGTTTTTGCTTCAAAATAGCTATTTCACCCACCCTGTGGTTATGGATGAAATTTTGACCCAAAAACAAAATTTTCCGAATTTCGACCAAGCAACATCGGTTTTAGAGGAATACATTTCCTTTCTAATGGTGCAAAAACTACGTCTCTAGCTCTTGTTTTTCAAAAGTTATGGCCGTTTAAAGTTAGACGTTTTTGCTTCAAAATAGCTATTTCACCCACCCCTGGTTATGGATGAAATTTTGACCCAAAAACAAAATTTTCCGAATTTCGACCAAGCAACATCGGTTTTAGAGGAATACATTTCCTTTCTAATGGTGCAAAAACTACGTCTCTAGCTCTTTTTTTCAAAAGTTATGGCCGTTTAAAGTTAGACGTTTTTGCTTCAAAATAGCTATTTCACCCACCCCTGTGGTTATGGATGAAATTTTGACCCAAAAACAAAATTTTCCGAATTTCGACCAAGCAACATCGGTTTTAGAGGAATACATTTCCTTTCTAATGGTGCAAAAACTACGTCTCTAGCTCTTGTTTTCAAAAGTTATGGCCTTTTAAAGTTAGACGTTTTTGCTTCAAAATAGCTATTTCACCCACCCTGTGGTTATGGATGAAATTTTGACCCAAAAACAAAATTTTCCGAATTTCGACCAAGCAACATCGGTTTTAGAGGAATACATTTCCTTTCTAATGGTGCAAAAACTACGTCTCTAGCTCTTGTTTTCAAAAGTTATGGCCGTTTAAAGTTAGACGTTTTTGCTTCAAAATAGCTATTTCACCCACCCCTGTGGTTATGGATGAAATTTTGACCCAAAAACAAAATTTTCCGAATTTCGACCAAGCAACATCGGTTTTAGAGGAATACATTTCCTTTCTAATGGTGCAAAAACTACGTCTCTAGCTCTTGTTTTCAAAAGTTATGGCCGTTTAAAGTTAGACGTTTTTGCTTCAAAATAGCTATTTCACCCACCCCTGTGGTTATGGATGAAATTTTGACCCAAAAACAAAATTTTCCGAATTTCGACCAAGCAACATCGGTTTTAGAGGAATACATTTCCTTTCTAATGGTGCAAAAACTACGTCTCTAGCTCTTGTTTTTCAAAAGTTATGGCCTTTTAAAGTTAGACGTTTTTGCTTCAAAATAGCTATTTCACCCACCCTGTGGTTATGGATGAAATTTTGACCCAAAAACAAAATTTTCCGAATTTCGACCAAGCAACATCGGTTTTAGAGGAATACATTTCCTTTCTAATGGTGCAAAAACTACGTCTCTAGCTCTTGTTTTTCAAAAGTTATGGCCGTTTAAAGTTAGACGTTTTTGCTTCAAAATAGCTATTTCACCCACCCTGTGGTTATGGATGAAATTTTGACCCAAAACAAAATTTTCCGAATTTCGACCAAGCAACATCGGTTTTAGAGGAATACATTTCCTTTCTAATGGTGCAAAAACTACGTCTCTAGCTCTTGTTTTCAAAAGTTATGGCCGTTTAAAGTTAGACGTTTTTGCTTCAAAATAGCTATTTCACCCACCCTGTGGTTATGGATGAAATTTTGACCCAAAAACAAAATTTTCCGAATTTCGACCAAGCAACATCGGTTTTAGAGGAATACATTTCCTTTCTAATGGTGCAAAAACTACGTCTCTAGCTCTTGTTTTTCAAAAGTTATGGCCGTTTAAAGTTAGACGTTTTTGCTTCAAAATAGCTATTTCACCCACCCTGTGGTTATGGATGAAATTTTGACCCAAAACAAAATTTTCCGAATTTCGACCAAGCAACATCGGTTTTAGAGGAATACATTTCCTTTCTAATGGTGCAAAAACTACGTCTCTAGCTCTTGTTTTCAAAAGTTATGGCCGTTTAAAGTTAGACGTTTTTGCTTCAAAATAGCTATTTCACCCACCCTGTGGTTATGGATGAAATTTTGACCCAAAACAAAATTTTCCGAATTTCGACCAAGCAACATCGGTTTTAGAGAATACATTTCCTTTCTAATGGTGCAAAAACTACGTCTCTAGCTCTTGTTTTTCAAAAGTTATGGCCGTTTTAAAGTTAGACGTTTTTGCTTCAAAATAGCTATTTCACCCACCTGTGGTTATGGATGAAATTTTGACCCAAAAACAAAATTTTCCGAATTTCGACCAAGCAACATCGGTTTTAGAGGAATACATTTCCTTTCTAATGGTGCAAAAACTACGTCTCTAGCTCTTGTTTTCAAAAGTTATGGCCGTTTAAAGTTAGACGTTTTTGCTTCAAAATAGCTATTTCACCCACCCTGTGGTTATGGATGAAATTTTGACCCAAAAACAAAATTTTCCGAATTTCGACCAAGCAACATTGAGTTTTTTTCTAAATGGAAAAGTTAGACGTTTTTGCTTCAAAATAGCTATTTCACCCACCCTGTGGTTATGGATGAAATTTTGACCCAAAACAAAATTTTCCGAATTTCGACCAAGCAACATCGGTTTTAGAGGAATACATTTCCTTTCTAATGGTGCAAAAACTACGTCTCTAGCTCTTGTTTTTCAAAAGTTATGGCCGTTTAAAGTTAGACGTTTTGCTTCAAAATAGCTATTTCACCCACCCTGTGGTTATGGATGAAATTTTGACCCAAAACAAAATTTTCCGAATTTCGACCAAGCAACATCGGTTTTAGAGGAATACATTTCCTTTCTAATGGTGCAAAAACTACGTCTCTAGCTCTTGTTTTTCAAAAGTTATGGCCGTTTAAAGTTAGACGTTTTTGCTTCAAAATAGCTATTTCACCCACCCTGTGGTTATGGATGAAATTTTGACCCAAAAACAAAATTTTCCGAATTTCGACCAAGCAACATCGGTTTTAGAGAATACATTTCCTTTCTAATGGTGCAAAAACTACGTCTCTAGCTCTTGTTTTTCAAAAGTTATGGCCGTTTAAAGTTAGACGTTTTTGCTTCAAAATAGCTATTTCACCCACCCTGTGGTTATGGATGAAATTTTGACCCAAAAACAAAATTTTCCGAATTTCGACCAAGCAACATCGGTTTTAGAGAATACATTTCCTTTCTAATGGTGCAAAAACTACGTCTCTAGCTCTTGTTTTGTTATGGCAAAGTTAGACGTTTTTGCTTCAAAATAGCTATTTCACCCACCCCTGTGGTTATGGATGAAATTTTGACCCAAAAACAAAATTTTCCGAATTTCGACCAAGCAACATCGGTTTTAGAGGAATACATTTCCTTTCTAATGGTGCAAAAACTACGTCTCTAGCTCTTGTTTTCAAAAGTTATGGCCGTTTAAAGTTAGACGTTTTTGCTTCAAAATAGCTATTTCACCCACCCCTGTGGTTATGGATGAAATTTTGACCCAAAAACAAAATTTTCCGAATTTCGACCAAGCAACATCGGTTTTAGAGGAATACATTTCCTTTCTAATGGTGCAAAAACTACGTCTCTAGCTCTTGTTTTCAAAAGTTATGGCCGTTTAAAGTTAGACGTTTTTGCTTCAAAATAGCTATTTCACCCACCCTGTGGTTATGGATGAAATTTTGACCCAAAAACAAAATTTTCCGAATTTCGACCAAGCAACATCGGTTTTAGAGGAATACATTTCCTTTCTAATGGTGCAAAAACTACGTCTCTAGCTCTTGTTTTCAAAAGTTATGGCCGTTTAAAGTTAGACGTTTTTGCTTCAAAATAGCTATTTCACCCACCCTGTGGTTATGGATGAAATTTTGACCCAAAACAAAATTTTCCGAATTTCGACCAAGCAACATCGGTTTTAGAGGAATACATTTCCTTTCTAATGGTGCAAAACTACGTCTCTAGCTCTTGTTTTTCAAAAGTTATGGCCTTTTAAAGTTAGACGTTTTTGCTTCAAAATAGCTATTTCACCCACCCTGTGGTTATGGATGAAATTTTGACCCAAAAACAAAATTTTCCGAATTTCGACCAAGCAACATCGGTTTTAGAGGAATACATTTCCTTTCTAATGGTGCAAAAACTACGTCTCTAGCTCTTGTTTTTCAAAAGTTATGGCCGTTTAAAGTTAGACGTTTTGCTTCAAAATAGCTATTTCACCCACCCTGTGGTTATGGATGAAATTTTGACCCAAAAACAAAATTTTCCGAATTTCGACCAAGCAACATCGGTTTTAGAGGAATACATTTCCTTTCTAATGGTGCAAAAACTACGTCTCTAGCTCTTGTTTTCAAAAGTTATGGCCTTTTAAAGTTAGACGTTTTTGCTTCAAAATAGCTATTTCACCCACCCCTGTGGTTATGGATGAAATTTTGACCCAAAACAAAATTTTCCGAATTTCGACCAAGCAACATCGGTTTTAGAGGAATACATTTCCTTTCTAATGGTGCAAAAACTACGTCTCTAGCTCTTGTTTTTCAAAAGTTATGGCCTTTTAAAGTTAGACGTTTTTGCTTCAAAATAGCTATTTCACCCACCCTGTGGTTATGGATGAAATTTTGACCCAAAAACAAAATTTTCCGAATTTCGACCAAGCAACATCGGTTTTAGAGGAATACATTTCCTTTCTAATGGTGCAAAAACTACGTCTCTAGCTCTTGTTTTCAAAAGTTATGGCCGTTTAAAGTTAGACGTTTTTGCTTCAAAATAGCTATTTCACCCACCCTGTGGTTATGGATGAAATTTTGACCCAAAAACAAAATTTTCCGAATTTCGACCAAGCAACATCGGTTTTAGAGGAATACATTTCCTTTCTAATGGTGCAAAAACTACGTCTCTAGCTCTTGTTTTCAAAAGTTATGGCCTTTTAAAGTTAGACGTTTTTGCTTCAAAATAGCTATTTCACCCACCCTGTGGTTATGGATGAAATTTTGACCCAAAAACAAAATTTTCCGAATTTCGACCAAGCAACATCGGTTTTAGAGGAATACATTTCCTTTCTAATGGTGCAAAAACTACGTCTCTAGCTCTTGTTTTCAAAAGTTATGGCCGTTTAAAGTTAGACGTTTTTGCTTCAAAATAGCTATTTCACCCACCCTGTGGTTATGGATGAAATTTTGACCCAAAAACAAAATTTTCCGAATTTCGACCAAGCAACATCGGTTTTAGAGGAATACATTTCCTTTCTAATGGTGCAAAAACTACGTCTCTAGCTCTTGTTTTCAAAAGTTATGGCCGTTTAAAGTTAGACGTTTTTGCTTCAAAATAGCTATTTCACCCACCCCTGTGGTTATGGATGAAATTTTGACCCAAAAACAAAATTTTCCGAATTTCGACCAAGCAACATCGGTTTTAGAGGAATACATTTCCTTTCTAATGGTGCAAAAACTACGTCTCTAGCTCTTGTTTTTCAAAAGTTATGGCCGTTTAAAGTTAGACGTTTTTGCTTCAAAATAGCTATTTCACCCACCCCTGTGGTTATGGATGAAATTTTGACCCAAAAACAAAATTTTCCGAATTTCGACCAAGCAACATCGGTTTTAGAGGAATACATTTCCTTTCTAATGGTGCAAAAACTACGTCTCTAGCTCTTGTTTTCAAAAGTTATGGCCGTTTAAAGTTAGACGTTTTTGCTTCAAAATAGCTATTTCACCCACCCTGTGGTTATGGATGAAATTTTGACCCAAAAACAAAATTTTCCGAATTTCGACCAAGCAACATCGGTTTTAGAGGAATACATTTCCTTTCTAATGGTGCAAAAACTACGTCTCTAGCTCTTGTTTTTCAAAAGTTATGGCCTTTTAAAGTTAGACGTTTTTGCTTCAAAATAGCTATTTCACCCACCCCTGTGGTTATGGATGAAATTTTGACCCAAAAACAAAATTTTCCGAATTTCGACCAAGCAACATCGGTTTTAGAGGAATACATTTCCTTTCTAATGGTGCAAAAACTACGTCTCTAGCTCTTGTTTTCAAAAGTTATGGCCGTTTAAAGTTAGACGTTTTTGCTTCAAAATAGCTATTTCACCCACCCTGTGGTTATGGATGAAATTTTGACCCAAAACAAAATTTTCCGAATTTCGACCAAGCAACATCGGTTTTAGAGGAATACATTTCCTTTCTAATGGTGCAAAAACTACGTCTCTAGCTCTTGTTTTTCAAAAGTTATGGCCGTTTAAAGTTAGACGTTTTGCTTCAAAATAGCTATTTCACCCACCCTGTGGTTATGGATGAAATTTTGACCCAAAAACAAAATTTTCCGAATTTCGACCAAGCAACATCGGTTTTAGAGGAATACATTTCCTTTCTAATGGTGCAAAAACTACGTCTCTAGCTCTTGTTTTTCAAAAGTTATGGCCGTTTAAAGTTAGACGTTTTTGCTTCAAAATAGCTATTTCACCCACCCCTGTGGTTATGGATGAAATTTTGACCCAAAAACAAAATTTTCCGAATTTCGACCAAGCAACATCGGTTTTAGAGGAATACATTTCCTTTCTAATGGTGCAAAAACTACGTCTCTAGCTCTTGTTTTCAAAAGTTATGGCCGTTTAAAGTTAGACGTTTTTGCTTCAAAATAGCTATTTCACCCACCCTGTGGTTATGGATGAAATTTTGACCCAAAAACAAAATTTTCCGAATTTCGACCAAGCAACATCGGTTTTAGAGGAATACATTTCCTTTCTAATGGTGCAAAAACTACGTCTCTAGCTCTTGTTTTTCAAAAGTTATGGCCTTTTAAAGTTAGACGTTTTTGCTTCAAAATAGCTATTTCACCCACCCCTGTGGTTATGGATGAAATTTTGACCCAAAAACAAAATTTTCCGAATTTCGACCAAGCAACATCGGTTTTAGAGGAATACATTTCCTTTCTAATGGTGCAAAAACTACGTCTCTAGCTCTTGTTTTTCAAAAGTTATGGCCGTTTAAAGTTAGACGTTTTTGCTTCAAAATAGCTATTTCACCCACCCTGTGGTTATGGATGAAATTTTGACCCAAAAACAAAATTTTCCGAATTTCGACCAAGCAACATCGGTTTTAGAGGAATACATTTCCTTTCTAATGGTGCAAAAACTACGTCTCTAGCTCTTGTTTTTCAAAAGTTATGGCCGTTTAAAGTTAGACGTTTTTGCTTCAAAATAGCTATTTCACCCACCCTGTGGTTATGGATGAAATTTTGACCCAAAAACAAAATTTTCCGAATTTCGACCAAGCAACATCGGTTTTAGAGGAATACATTTCCTTTCTAATGGTGCAAAAACTACGTCTCTAGCTCTTGTTTTTCAAAAGTTATGGCCGTTTAAAGTTAGACGTTTTTGCTTCAAAATAGCTATTTCACCCACCCCTGTGGTTATGGATGAAATTTTGACCCAAAAACAAAATTTTCCGAATTTCGACCAAGCAACATCGGTTTTAGAGGAATACATTTCCTTTCTAATGGTGCAAAAACTACGTCTCTAGCTCTTGTTTTCAAAAGTTATGGCCTTTAAAGTTAGACGTTTTTGCTTCAAAATAGCTATTTCACCCACCCTGTGGTTATGGATGAAATTTTGACCCAAAACAAAATTTTCCGAATTTCGACCAAGCAACATCGGTTTTAGAGGAATACATTTCCTTTCTAATGGTGCAAAAACTACGTCTCTAGCTCTTGTTTTCAAAAGTTATGGCCTTTTAAAGTTAGACGTTTTGCTTCAAAATAGCTATTTCACCCACCCCTGTGGTTATGGATGAAATTTTGACCCAAAAACAAAATTTTCCGAATTTCGACCAAGCAACATCGGTTTTAGAGGAATACATTTCCTTTCTAATGGTGCAAAAACTACGTCTCTAGCTCTTGTTTTTCAAAAGTTATGGCCTTTTAAAGTTAGACGTTTTTGCTTCAAAATAGCTATTTCACCCACCCTGTGGTTATGGATGAAATTTTGACCCAAAAACAAAATTTTCCGAATTTCGACCAAGCAACATCGGTTTTAGAGGAATACATTTCCTTTCTAATGGTGCAAAAACTACGTCTCTAGCTCTTGTTTTTCAAAAGTTATGGCCGTTTAAAGTTAGACGTTTTTGCTTCAAAATAGCTATTTCACCCACCCCTGTGGTTATGGATGAAATTTTGACCCAAAAACAAAATTTTCCGAATTTCGACCAAGCAACATCGGTTTTAGAGGAATACATTTCCTTTCTAATGGTGCAAAAACTACGTCTCTAGCTCTTGTTTTTCAAAAGTTATGGCCGTTTAAAGTTAGACGTTTTTGCTTCAAAATAGCTATTTCACCCACCCTGTGGTTATGGATGAAATTTTGACCCAAAAACAAAATTTTCCGAATTTCGACCAAGCAACATCGGTTTTAGAGGAATACATTTCCTTTCTAATGGTGCAAAAACTACGTCTCTAGCTCTTGTTTTCAAAAGTTATGGCCGTTTAAAGTTAGACGTTTTTGCTTCAAAATAGCTATTTCACCCACCCTGTGGTTATGGATGAAATTTTGACCCAAAACAAAATTTTCCGAATTTCGACCAAGCAACATCGGTTTTAGAGGAATACATTTCCTTTCTAATGGTGCAAAAACTACGTCTCTAGCTCTTGTTTTCAAAAGTTATGGCCGTTTAAAGTTAGACGTTTTTGCTTCAAAATAGCTATTTCACCCACCCTGTGGTTATGGATGAAATTTTGACCCAAAAACAAAATTTTCCGAATTTCGACCAAGCAACATCGGTTTTAGAGGAATACATTTCCTTTCTAATGGTGCAAAAACTACGTCTCTAGCTCTTGTTTTCAAAAGTTATGGCCGTTTAAAGTTAGACGTTTTTGCTTCAAAATAGCTATTTCACCCACCCTGTGGTTATGGATGAAATTTTGACCCAAAAACAAAATTTTCCGAATTTCGACCAAGCAACATCGGTTTTAGAGGAATACATTTCCTTTCTAATGGTGCAAAAACTACGTCTCTAGCTCTTGTTTTCAAAAGTTATGGCCTTTTAAAGTTAGACGTTTTTGCTTCAAAATAGCTATTTCACCCACCCTGTGGTTATGGATGAAATTTTGACCCAAAACAAAATTTTCCGAATTTCGACCAAGCAACATCGGTTTTAGAGGAATACATTTCCTTTCTAATGGTGCAAAAACTACGTCTCTAGCTCTTGTTTTTCAAAAGTTATGGCCGTTTAAAGTTAGACGTTTTTGCTTCAAAATAGCTATTTCACCCACCCCTGGTTATGGATGAAATTTTGACCCAAAAACAAAATTTTCCGAATTTCGACCAAGCAACATCGGTTTTAGAGGAATACATTTCCTTTCTAATGGTGCAAAAACTACGTCTCTAGCTCTTGTTTTTCAAAAGTTATGGCCTTTTAAAGTTAGACGTTTTTGCTTCAAAATAGCTATTTCACCCACCCTGTGGTTATGGATGAAATTTTGACCCAAAAACAAAATTTTCCGAATTTCGACCAAGCAACATCGGTTTTAGAGGAATACATTTCCTTTCTAATGGTGCAAAAACTACGTCTCTAGCTCTTGTTTTCAAAAGTTATGGCCGTTTAAAGTTAGACGTTTTTGCTTCAAAATAGCTATTTCACCCACCCTGTGGTTATGGATGAAATTTTGACCCAAAAACAAAATTTTCCGAATTTCGACCAAGCAACATCGGTTTTAGAGGAATACATTTCCTTTCTAATGGTGCAAAAACTACGTCTCTAGCTCTTGTTTTTCAAAAGTTATGGCCTTTTAAAGTTAGACGTTTTTGCTTCAAAATAGCTATTTCACCCACCCTGTGGTTATGGATGAAATTTTGACCCAAAAACAAAATTTTCCGAATTTCGACCAAGCAACATCGGTTTTAGAGGAATACATTTCCTTTCTAATGGTGCAAAAACTACGTCTCTAGCTCTTGTTTTCAAAAGTTATGGCCTTTTAAAGTTAGACGTTTTTGCTTCAAAATAGCTATTTCACCCACCCTGTGGTTATGGATGAAATTTTGACCCAAAACAAAATTTTCCGAATTTCGACCAAGCAACATCGGTTTTAGAGGAATACATTTCCTTTCTAATGGTGCAAAAACTACGTCTCTAGCTCTTGTTTTCAAAAGTTATGGCCGTTTAAAGTTAGACGTTTTTGCTTCAAAATAGCTATTTCACCCACCCTGTGGTTATGGATGAAATTTTGACCCAAAACAAAATTTTCCGAATTTCGACCAAGCAACATCGGTTTTAGAGGAATACATTTCCTTTCTAATGGTGCAAAAACTACGTCTCTAGCTCTTGTTTTCAAAAGTTATGGCCGTTTAAAGTTAGACGTTTTTGCTTCAAAATAGCTATTTCACCCACCCCTGTGGTTATGGATGAAATTTTGACCCAAAAACAAAATTTTCCGAATTTCGACCAAGCAACATCGGTTTTAGAGGAATACATTTCCTTTCTAATGGTGCAAAAACTACGTCTCTAGCTCTTGTTTTCAAAAGTTATGGCCGTTTAAAGTTAGACGTTTTTGCTTCAAAATAGCTATTTCACCCACCCTGTGGTTATGGATGAAATTTTGACCCAAAAACAAAATTTTCCGAATTTCGACCAAGCAACATCGGTTTTAGAGGAATACATTTCCTTTCTAATGGTGCAAAAACTACGTCTCTAGCTCTTGTTTTCAAAAGTTATGGCCGTTTAAAGTTAGACGTTTTGCTTCAAAATAGCTATTTCACCCACCCTGTGGTTATGGATGAAATTTTGACCCAAAAACAAAATTTTCCGAATTTCGACCAAGCAACATCGGTTTTAGAGGAATACATTTCCTTTCTAATGGTGCAAAAACTACGTCTCTAGCTCTTGTTTTCAAAAGTTATGGCCGTTTAAAGTTAGACGTTTTTGCTTCAAAATAGCTATTTCACCCACCCTGTGGTTATGGATGAAATTTTGACCCAAAAACAAAATTTTCCGAATTTCGACCAAGCAACATCGGTTTTAGAGGAATACATTTCCTTTCTAATGGTGCAAAAACTACGTCTCTAGCTCTTGTTTTTCAAAAGTTATGGCCGTTTAAAGTTAGACGTTTTTGCTTCAAAATAGCTATTTCACCCACCCTGTGGTTATGGATGAAATTTTGACCCAAAAACAAAATTTTCCGAATTTCGACCAAGCAACATCGGTTTTAGAGGAATACATTTCCTTTCTAATGGTGCAAAAACTACGTCTCTAGCTCTTGTTTTCAAAAGTTATGGCCTTTTAAAGTTAGACGTTTTTGCTTCAAAATAGCTATTTCACCCACCCCTGTGGTTATGGATGAAATTTTGACCCAAAAACAAAATTTTCGAATTTCGACCAAGCAACATCGGTTTTAGAGGAATACATTTCCTTTCTAATGGTGCAAAAACTACGTCTCTAGCTCTTGTTTTTCAAAAGTTATGGCCTTTTAAAGTTAGACGTTTTTGCTTCAAAATAGCTATTTCACCCACCCCTGTGGTTATGGATGAAATTTTGACCCAAAACAAAATTTTCCGAATTTCGACCAAGCAACATCGGTTTTAGAGGAATACATTTCCTTTCTAATGGTGCAAAAACTACGTCTCTAGCTCTTGTTTTCAAAAGTTATGGCCTTTTAAAGTTAGACGTTTTTGCTTCAAAATAGCTATTTCACCCACCCTGTGGTTATGGATGAAATTTTGACCCAAAAACAAAATTTTCCGAATTTCGACCAAGCAACATCGGTTTTAGAGGAATACATTTCCTTTCTAATGGTGCAAAAACTACGTCTCTAGCTCTTGTTTTCAAAAGTTATGGCCGTTTAAAGTTAGACGTTTTGCTTCAAAATAGCTATTTCACCCACCCTGTGGTTATGGATGAAATTTTGACCCAAAAACAAAATTTTCCGAATTTCGACCAAGCAACATCGGTTTTAGAGGAATACATTTCCTTTCTAATGGTGCAAAAACTACGTCTCTAGCTCTTGTTTTCAAAAGTTATGGCCGTTTAAAGTTAGACGTTTTTGCTTCAAAATAGCTATTTCACCCACCCTGTGGTTATGGATGAAATTTTGACCCAAAAACAAAATTTTCGAATTTCGACCAAGCAACATCGGTTTTAGAGGAATACATTTCCTTTCTAATGGTGCAAAAACTACGTCTCTAGCTCTTGTTTTCAAAAGTTATGGCCGTTTAAAGTTAGACGTTTTTGCTTCAAAATAGCTATTTCACCCACCCTGTGGTGAAATTTTGACCCAAAACAAAATTTCGACCAAGCAACATTTTTAGAGGAATACATTTCCTTTCTAATGGTGCAAAAACTACGTCTCTAGCTCTTGTTTTCAAAAGTTATGGCCGTTTAAAGTTAGACGTTTTTGCTTCAAAATAGCTATTTCACCCACCCTGTGGTTATGGATGAAATTTTGACCCAAAAACAAAATTTTCCGAATTTCGACCAAGCAACATCGGTTTTAGAGGAATACATTTCCTTTCTAATGGTGCAAAAACTACGTCTCTAGCTCTTGTTTTTCAAAAGTTATGGCCTTTTAAAGTTAGACGTTTTTGCTTCAAAATAGCTATTTCACCCACCCTGTGGTTATGGATGAAATTTTGACCCAAAAACAAAATTTTCCGAATTTCGACCAAGCAACATCGGTTTTAGAGGAATACATTTCCTTTCTAATGGTGCAAAAACTACGTCTCTAGCTCTTGTTTTCAAAAGTTATGGCCGTTTAAAGTTAGACGTTTTTGCTTCAAAATAGCTATTTCACCCACCCTGTGGTTATGGATGAAATTTTGACCCAAAAACAAAATTTTCCGAATTTCGACCAAGCAACATCGGTTTTAGAGGAATACATTTCCTTTCTAATGGTGCAAAAACTACGTCTCTAGCTCTTGTTTTCAAAAGTTATGGCCGTTTAAAGTTAGACGTTTTTGCTTCAAAATAGCTATTTCACCCACCCCTGTGGTTATGGATGAAATTTTGACCCAAAAACAAAATTTTCGAATTTCGACCAAGCAACATCGGTTTTAGAGAAATACATTTCCTTTCTAATGGTGCAAAAACTACGTCTCTAGCTCTTGTTTTTCAAAAGTTATGGCCGTTTAAAGTTAGACGTTTTGCTTCAAAATAGCTATTTCACCCACCCTGTGGTTATGGATGAAATTTTGACCCAAAACAAAATTTTCCGAATTTCGACCAAGCAACATCGGTTTTAGAGGAATACATTTCCTTTCTAATGGTGCAAAAACTACGTCTCTAGCTCTTGTTTTCAAAAGTTATGGCCGTTTAAAGTTAGACGTTTTTGCTTCAAAATAGCTATTTCACCCACCCTGTGGTTATGGATGAAATTTTGACCCAAAAACAAAATTTTCCGAATTTCGACCAAGCAACATCGGTTTTAGAGGAATACATTTCCTTTCTAATGGTGCAAAAACTACGTCTCTAGCTCTTGTTTTCAAAAGTTATGGCCGTTTAAAGTTAGACGTTTTTGCTTCAAAATAGCTATTTCACCCACCCCTGTGGTTATGGATGAAATTTTGACCCAAAAACAAAATTTTCCGAATTTCGACCAAGCAACATCGGTTTTAGAGGAATACATTTCCTTTCTAATGGTGCAAAAACTACGTCTCTAGCTCTTGTTTTCAAAAGTTATGGCCGTTTAAAGTTAGACGTTTTTGCTTCAAAATAGCTATTTCACCCACCCTGTGGTTATGGATGAAATTTTGACCCAAAAACAAAATTTTCGAATTTCGACCAAGCAACATCGGTTTTAGAGGAATACATTTCCTTTCTAATGGTGCAAAAACTACGTCTCTAGCTCTTGTTTTCAAAAGTTATGGCCGTTTAAAGTTAGACGTTTTGCTTCAAAATAGCTATTTCACCCACCCCTGGTTATGGATGAAATTTTGACCCAAAACAAAATTTTCCGAATTTCGACCAAGCAACATCGGTTTTAGAGGAATACATTTCCTTTCTAATGGTGCAAAAACTACGTCTCTAGCTCTTGTTTTTCAAAAGTTATGGCCGTTTAAAGTTAGACGTTTTTGCTTCAAAATAGCTATTTCACCCACCCTGTGGTTATGGATGAAATTTTGACCCAAAAACAAAATTTTCCGAATTTCGACCAAGCAACATTGGTTTTAGAGGAATACATTTCCTTTCTAATGGTGCAAAAACTACGTCTCTAGCTCTTGTTTTCAAAAGTTATGGCCGTTTAAAGTTAGACGTTTTTGCTTCAAAATAGCTATTTCACCCACCCTGTGGTTATGGATGAAATTTTGACCCAAAAACAAAATTTTCCGAATTTCGACCAAGCAACATCGGTTTTAGAGGAATACATTTCCTTTCTAATGGTGCAAAAACTACGTCTCTAGCTCTTGTTTTCAAAAGTTATGGCCGTTTAAAGTTAGACGTTTTTGCTTCAAAATAGCTATTTCACCCACCCTGTGGTTATGGATGAAATTTTGACCCAAAACGAAAATTTTCCGAATTATGACCAAGCAACAAAGGTTTTAGAGAAATTCATTTCCTTTCTAATGGTGCAAAAACTACGTCTCTAGCTCTTGGTTTTCAAAAGTTATGGCCTTTTAAAGTTAGACGTTTTTGCTTCAAAATAGCTGTTTCACCCACCCCTGTGGTTATGGATGAAATTTTGACCCAAAACAAAATTTTCCGAATTTCGACCAAGCAACATCGGTTTTAGAGGAATACATTTCCTTTCTAATGGTGCAAAAACTACGTCTCTAGCTCTTGTTTTCAAAAGTTATGGCCGTTTAAAGTTAGACGTTTTGCTTCAAAATAGCTATTTCACCCACCCTGTGGTTATGGATGAAATTTTGACCCAAAAACAAAATTTTCCGAATTTCGACCAAGCAACATCGGTTTTAGAGGAATACATTTCCTTTCTAATGGTGCAAAAACTACGTCTCTAGCTCTTGTTTTCAAAAGTTATGGCCGTTTAAAGTTAGACGTTTTTGCTTCAAAATAGCTATTTCACCCACCCTGTGGTTATGGATGAAATTTTGACCCAAAAACAAAATTTTCCGAATTTCGACCAAGCAACATCGGTTTTAGAGGAATACATTTCCTTTCTAATGGTGCAAAAACTACGTCTCTAGCTCTTGTTTTCAAAAGTTATGGCCGTTTAAAGTTAGACGTTTTTGCTTCAAAATAGCTATTTCACCCACCCCTGTGGTTATGGATGAAATTTTGACCCAAAAACAAAATTTTCCGAATTTCGACCAAGCAACATCGGTTTTAGAGAATACATTTCCTTTCTAATGGTGCAAAAACTACGTCTCTAGCTCTTGTTTTTCAAAAGTTATGGCCGTTTAAAGTTAGACGTTTTTGCTTCAAAATAGCTATTTCACCCACCCTGTGGTTATGGATGAAATTTTGACCCAAAAACAAAATTTTCGAATTTCGACCAAGCAACATCGGTTTTAGAGGAATACATTTCCTTTCTAATGGTGCAAAAACTACGTCTCTAGCTCTTGTTTTCAAAAGTTATGGCCGTTTAAAGTTAGACGTTTTTGCTTCAAAATAGCTATTTCACCCACCCCTGTGGTTATGGATGAAATTTTGACCCAAAACAAAATTTTCCGAATTTCGACCAAGCAACATCGGTTTTAGAGGAATACATTTCCTTTCTAATGGTGCAAAAACTACGTCTCTAGCTCTTGTTTTCAAAAGTTATGGCCTTTTAAAGTTAGACGTTTTGCTTCAAAATAGCTATTTCACCCACCCTGTGGTTATGGATGAAATTTTGACCCAAAACAAAATTTTCCGAATTTCGACCAAGCAACATCGGTTTTAGAGGAATACATTTCCTTTCTAATGGTGCAAAAACTACGTCTCTAGCTCTTGTTTTCAAAAGTTATGGCCGTTTAAAGTTAGACGTTTTTGCTTCAAAATAGCTATTTCACCCACCCTGTGGTTATGGATGAAATTTTGACCCAAAAACAAAATTTTCCGAATTTCGACCAAGCAACATCGGTTTTAGAGGAATACATTTCCTTTCTAATGGTGCAAAAACTACGTCTCTAGCTCTTGTTTTCAAAAGTTATGGCCGTTTAAAGTTAGACGTTTTTGCTTCAAAATAGCTATTTCACCCACCCTGTGGTTATGGATGAAATTTTGACCCAAAAACAAAATTTTCCGAATTTCGACCAAGCAACATCGGTTTTAGAGAATACATTTCCTTTCTAATGGTGCAAAAACTACGTCTCTAGCTCTTGTTTTCAAAAGTTATGGCCGTTTAAAGTTAGACGTTTTTGCTTCAAAATAGCTATTTCACCCACCCTGTGGTTATGGATGAAATTTTGACCCAAAAACAAAATTTTCCGAATTTCGACCAAGCAACATCGGTTTTAGAGGAATACATTTCCTTTCTAATGGTGCAAAAACTACGTCTCTAGCTCTTGTTTTCAAAAGTTATGGCCGTTTAAAGTTAGACGTTTTTGCTTCAAAATAGCTATTTCACCCACCCTGGTTATGGATGAAATTTTGACCCAAAAACAAAATTTTCGAATTTCGACCAAGCAACATCGGTTTTAGAGAAATACATTTCCTTTCTAATGGTGCAAAAACTACGTCTCTAGCTCTTGTTTTTCAAAAGTTATGGCCGTTTAAAGTTAGACGTTTTTGCTTCAAAATAGCTATTTCACCCACCCTGTGGTTATGGATGAAATTTTGACCCAAAAACAAAATTTTCCGAATTTCGACCAAGCAACATCGGTTTTAGAGGAATACATTTCCTTTCTAATGGTGCAAAACTACGTCTCTAGCTCTTGTTTTCAAAAGTTATGGCCGTTTAAAGTTAGACGTTTTTGCTTCAAAATAGCTATTTCACCCACCCCTGTGGTTATGGATGAAATTTTGACCCAAAACAAAATTTTCCGAATTTCGACCAAGCAACATCGGTTTTAGAGGAATACATTTCCTTTCTAATGGTGCAAAAACTACGTCTCTAGCTCTTGTTTTTCAAAAGTTATGGCCGTTTAAAGTTAGACGTTTTTGCTTCAAAATAGCTATTTCACCCACCCTGTGGTTATGGATGAAATTTTGACCCAAAAACAAAATTTTCCGAATTTCGACCAAGCAACATCGGTTTTAGAGGAATACATTTCCTTTCTAATGGTGCAAAAACTACGTCTCTAGCTCTTGTTTTTCAAAAGTTATGGCCTTTTAAAGTTAGACGTTTTTGCTTCAAAATAGCTATTTCACCCACCCTGTGGTTATGGATGAAATTTTGACCCAAAAACAAAATTTTCCGAATTTCGACCAAGCAACATCGGTTTTAGAGGAATACATTTCCTTTCTAATGGTGCAAAAACTACGTCTCTAGCTCTTGTTTTCAAAAGTTATGGCCTTTTAAAGTTAGACGTTTTTGCTTCAAAATAGCTATTTCACCCACCCTGTGGTTATGGATGAAATTTTGACCCAAAACAAAATTTTCCGAATTTCGACCAAGCAACATCGGTTTTAGAGAATACATTTCCTTTCTAATGGTGCAAAAACTACGTCTCTAGCTCTTGTTTTCAAAAGTTATGGCCGTTTAAAGTTAGACGTTTTTGCTTCAAAATAGCTATTTCACCCACCCCTGTGGTTATGGATGAAATTTTGACCCAAAAACAAAATTTTCCGAATTTCGACCAAGCAACATCGGTTTTAGAGGAATACATTTCCTTTCTAATGGTGCAAAAACTACGTCTCTAGCTCTTGTTTTCAAAAGTTATGGCCTTTTAAAGTTAGACGTTTTTGCTTCAAAATAGCTATTTCACCCACCCTGTGGTTATGGATGAAATTTTGACCCAAAAACAAAATTTTCCGAATTTCGACCAAGCAACATCGGTTTTAGAGGAATACATTTCCTTTCTAATGGTGCAAAAACTACGTCTCTAGCTCTTGTTTTTCAAAAGTTATGGCCGTTTAAAGTTAGACGTTTTGCTTCAAAATAGCTATTTCACCCACCTGTGGTTATGGATGAAATTTTGACCCAAAAACAAAATTTTCCGAATTTCGACCAAGCAACATCGGTTTTAGAGGAATACATTTCCTTTCTAATGGTGCAAAAACTACGTCTCTAGCTCTTGTTTTTCAAAAGTTATGGCCTTTTAAAGTTAGACGTTTTTGCTTCAAAATAGCTATTTCACCCACCCTGTGGTTATGGATGAAATTTTGACCCAAAAACAAAATTTTCCGAATTTCGACCAAGCAACATCGGTTTTAGAGGAATACATTTCCTTTCTAATGGTGCAAAACTACGTCTCTAGCTCTTGTTTTTTATGGCCGTTTAAAGTTAGACGTTTTTGCTTCAAAATAGCTATTTCACCCACCCTGTGGTTATGGATGAAATTTTGACCCAAAAACAAAATTTTCCGAATTTCGACCAAGCAACATCGGTTTTAGAGGAATACATTTCCTTTCTAATGGTGCAAAAACTACGTCTCTAGCTCTTGTTTTTCAAAAGTTATGGCCGTTTAAAGTTAGACGTTTTTGCTTCAAAATAGCTATTTCACCCACCCTGTGGTTATGGATGAAATTTTGACCCAAAAACAAAATTTTCCGAATTTCGACCAAGCAACATCGGTTTTAGAGGAATACATTTCCTTTCTAATGGTGCAAAAACTACGTCTCTAGCTCTTGTTTTCAAAAGTTATGGCCGTTTAAAGTTAGACGTTTTTGCTTCAAAATAGCTATTTCACCCACCCCTGTGGTTATGGATGAAATTTTGACCCAAAACAAAATTTTCGAATTTCGACCAAGCAACATCGGTTTTAGAGGAATACATTTCCTTTCTAATGGTGCAAAAACTACGTCTCTAGCTCTTGTTTTCAAAAGTTATGGCCGTTTAAAGTTAGACGTTTTGCTTCAAAATAGCTATTTCACCCACCCCTGTGGTTATGGATGAAATTTTGACCCAAAAACAAAATTTTCCGAATTTCGACCAAGCAACATTGGTTTTAGAGGAATACATTTCCTTTCTAATGGTGCAAAAACTACGTCTCTAGCTCTTGTTTTTCAAAAGTTATGGCCGTTTAAAGTTAGACGTTTTTGCTTCAAAATAGCTATTTCACCCACCCTGTGGTTATGGATGAAATTTTGACCCAAAAACAAAATTTTCCGAATTTCGACCAAGCAACATCGGTTTTAGAGAATACATTTCCTTTCTAATGGTGCAAAAACTACGTCTCTAGCTCTTGTTTTCAAAAGTTATGGCCTTTTAAAGTTAGACGTTTTTGCTTCAAAATAGCTATTTCACCCACCCTGTGGTTATGGATGAAATTTTGACCCAAAAACAAAAATTTTCGAATTTCGACCAAGCAACATCGGTTTTAGAGGAATACATTTCCTTTCTAATGGTGCAAAAACTACGTCTCTAGCTCTTGTTTTTCAAAAGTTATGGCCGTTTAAAGTTAGACGTTTTTGCTTCAAAATAGCTATTTCACCCACCCCTGGTTATGGATGAAATTTTGACCCAAAAACAAAATTTTCCGAATTTCGACCAAGCAACATCGGTTTTAGAGGAATACATTTCCTTTCTAATGGTGCAAAAACTACGTCTCTAGCTCTTGTTTTCAAAAGTTATGGCCGTTTAAAGTTAGACGTTTTTGCTTCAAAATAGCTATTTCACCCACCCCTGTGGTTATGGATGAAATTTTGACCCAAAAACAAAATTTTCCGAATTTCGACCAAGCAACATCGGTTTTAGAGGAATACATTTCCTTTCTAATGGTGCAAAAACTACGTCTCTAGCTCTTGTTTTCAAAAGTTATGGCCGTTTAAAGTTAGACGTTTTTGCTTCAAAATAGCTATTTCACCCACCCTGTGGTTATGGATGAAATTTTGACCCAAAAACAAAATTTTCCGAATTTCGACCAAGCAACATCGGTTTTAGAAATACATTTCCTTTCTAATGGTGCAAAAACTACGTCTCTAGCTCTTGTTTTTCAAAAGTTATGGCCGTTTAAAGTTAGACGTTTTTGCTTCAAAATAGCTATTTCACCCACCCTGTGGTTATGGATGAAATTTTGACCCAAAAACAAAATTTTCCGAATTTCGACCAAGCAACATTGGTTTTAGAGGAATACATTTCCTTTCTAATGGTGCAAAAACTACGTCTCTAGCTCTTGTTTTCAAAAGTTATGGCCGTTTAAAGTTAGACGTTTTGCTTCAAAATAGCTATTTCACCCACCCCTGTGGTTATGGATGAAATTTTGACCCAAAAACAAAATTTTCCGAATTTCGACCAAGCAACATCGGTTTTAGAAGAATACATTTCCTTTCTAATGGTGCAAAAACTACGTCTCTAGCTCTTGTTTTTCAAAAGTTATGGCCTTTTAAAGTTAGACGTTTTTGCTTCAAAATAGCTATTTCACCCACCCCTGTGGTTATGGATGAAATTTTGACCCAAAAACAAAATTTTCCGAATTTCGACCAAGCAACATCGGTTTTAGAGATATACATTTCCTTTCTAATGGTGCAAAAACTACGTCTCTAGCTCTTGTTTTCAAAAGTTATGGCCGTTTAAAGTTAGACGTTTTTGCTTCAAAATAGCTATTTCACCCACCCCTGTGGTTATGGATGAAATTTTGACCCAAAACAAAATTTTCCGAATTTCGACCAAGCAACATCGGTTTTAGAGAAATACATTTCCTTTCTAATGGTGCAAAAACTACGTCTCTAGCTCTTGTTTTTCAAAAGTTATGGCCGTTTAAAGTTAGACGTTTTGCTTCAAAATAGCTATTTCACCCACCCCTGTGGTTATGGATGAAATTTTGACCCAAAACAAAATTTTCCGAATTTCGACCAAGCAACATCGGTTTTAGAAATACATTTCCTTTCTAATGGTGCAAAAACTACGTCTCTAGCTCTTGTTTTTCAAAAGTTATGGCCGTTTAAAGTTAGACGTTTTGCTTCAAAATAGCTATTTCACCCACCCCTGTGGTTATGGATGAAATTTTGACCCAAAACAAAATTTTCCGAATTTCGACCAAGCAACATCGGTTTTAGAGGAATACATTTCCTTTCTAATGGTGCAAAAACT
Source organism: Anopheles arabiensis (assembly GCF_016920715.1). NCBI lineage: Eukaryota > Metazoa > Arthropoda > Insecta > Diptera > Culicidae > Anopheles > Anopheles arabiensis. The sequence goes on along the minus strand of NW_024412123.1, from coordinate 5,267 downwards.
ACGTCTCTAGCTCTTGTTTTTCAAAAGTTATGGCCGTTTAAAGTTAGACGTTTTTGCTTCAAAATAGCTATTTCACCCACCCTGTGGTTATGGATGAAATTTTGACCCAAAAACAAAATTTTCCGAATTTCGACCAAGCAACATCGGTTTTAGAGAAATACATTTCCTTTCTAATGGTGCAAAAACTACGTCTCTAGCTCTTGTTTTCAAAAGTTATGGCCGTTTAAAGTTAGACGTTTTTGCTTCAAAATAGCTATTTCACCCACCCTGTGGTTATGGATGAAATTTTGACCCAAAAACAAAATTTTCCGAATTTCGACCAAGCAACATCGGTTTTAGAGGAATACATTTCCTTTCTAATGGTGCAAAAACTACGTCTCTAGCTCTTGTTTTTCAAAAGTTATGGCCGTTTAAAGTTAGACGTTTTTGCTTCAAAATAGCTATTTCACCCACCCTGTGGTTATGGATGAAATTTTGACCCAAAAACAAAATTTTCCGAATTTCGACCAAGCAACATCGGTTTTAGAGAAATACATTTCCTTTCTAATGGTGCAAAAACTACGTCTCTAGCTCTTGTTTTTCAAAAGTTATGGCCTTTTAAAGTTAGACGTTTTTGCTTCAAAATAGCTATTTCACCCACCCCTGTGGTTATGGATGAAATTTTGACCCAAAAACAAAATTTTTCGAATTTCGACCAAGCAACATTGGTTTTAGAGGAATACATTTCCTTTCTAATGGTGCAAAAACTACGTCTCTAGCTCTTGTTTTTCAAAAGTTATGGCCTTTTAAAGTTAGACGTTTTTGCTTCAAAATAGCTATTTCACCCACCCCTGTGGTTATGGATGAAATTTTGACCCAAAACAAAATTTTCCGAATTTCGACCAAGCAACATCGGTTTTAGAGGAATACATTTCCTTTCTAATGGTGCAAAAACTACGTCTCTAGCTCTTGTTTTTCAAAAGTTATGGCCGTTTTAAAGTTAGACGTTTTTGCTTCAAAATAGCTATTTCACCCACCCTGTGGTTATGGATGAAATTTTGACCCAAAACAAAATTTTCCGAATTTCGACCAAGCAACATCGGTTTTAGAGGAATACATTTCCTTTCTAATGGTGCAAAAACTACGTCTCTAGCTCTTGTTTTTCAAAAGTTATGGCCGTTTAAAGTTAGACGTTTTTGCTTCAAAATAGCTATTTCACCCACCCCTGTGGTTATGGATGAAATTTTGACCCAAAACAAAATTTTCAATTTCGACCAAGCAACATCGGTTTTAGAGAAATACATTTCCTTTCTAATGGTGTCAAAACTACGTCTCTAGCTCTTGTTTTTCAAAAGTTATGGCCGTTTAAAGTTAGACGTTTTTGCTTCAAAATAGCTATTTCACCCACCCCTGTGGTTATGGATGAAATTTTGACCCAAAACCAAAAATTTTCGAATTTCGACCAAGCAACATTGGTTTTAGAGGAATACATTTCCTTTCTAATGGTGCAAAAACTACGTCTCTAGCTCTTGTTTTTCAAAAGTTATGGCCGTTTAAAGTTAGACGTGTTTGCTTCAAAATAGCTATTTCACCCACCCCTGTGGTTATGGATGAAATTTTGACCCAAAAACAAAATTTTCGAATTTCGACCAAGCAACATTGGTTTTAGAGGAATACATTTCCTTTCTAATGGTGCAAAAACTACGTCTCTAGCTCTTGTTTTTCAAAAGTTATGGCCTTTTAAAGTTAGACGTTTTGCTTCAAAATAGCTATTTCACCCACCCCTGTGGTTATGGATGAAATTTTGACCCAAAACAAAATTTTCGAATTTCGACCAAGCAACATCGGTTTTAGAGGAATTTTTCCTTTCTAATGGTGCAAAAACTACGTCTCTAGCTCTTGTTTTTCAAAAGTTATGGCCGTTTAAAATTAGACGTTTTTGCTTCAAAATAGCTATTTCACCCACCCCTGTGGTTATGGATGAAATTTTGACCCAAAAACAAAATTTTCAATTTCGACCAAGCAACATCGGTTTTAGAGAAATACATTTCCTTTCTAATGGTGCAAAAACTACGTCTCTAGCTCTTGTTTTCAAAAGTTATGGCCGTTTAAAGTTAGACGTTTTGCTTCAAAATAGCTATTTCACCCACCCTGTGGTTATGGATGAAATTTTGACCCAAAAACAAAATTTTCAATTTCGACCAAGCAACATTGGTTTTAGAGGAATACATTTCCTTTCTAATGGTGCAAAAACTACGTCTCTAGCTCTTGTTTTTCAAAAGTTATGGCCTTTTAAAGTTAGACGTTTTTGCTTCAAAATAGCTATTTCACCCACCCCTGTGGTTATGGATGAAATTTTGACCCAAAACAAAATTTTCCGAATTTCGACCAAGCAACATTGGTTTTAGAGGAATAATTTTCCTTTCTAATGGTGCAAAAACTACGTCTCTAGCTCTTGTTTTTCAAAAGTTATGGCCGTTTTAAAGTTAGACGTTTTTGCTTCAAAATAGCTATTTCACCCACCCCTGTGGTTATGGATGAAATTTTGACCCAAAAACAAAATTTTCCGAATTTCGACCAAGCAACATTGGTTTTAGAGGAATCATTTCCTTTCTAATGGTGCAAAACTACGTCTCTAGCTCTTGTTTTCAAAAGTTATGGCCTTTTAAAGTTAGACGTTTTGCTTCAAAATAGCTATTTCACCCACCTGTGGTTATGGATGAAATTTTGACCCAAAACAAAATTTTCCGAATTTCTACCAAGCAACATCGGTTTAGAGGAATACATTTCCTTTCTAATGGTGCAAAAACTACGTCTCTAGCTCTTGTTTTTCAAAAGTTATGGCCGTTTAAAGTTAGACGTTTTGCTTCAAAATAGCTATTTCACCCACCCCTGTGGTTATGGATGAAATTTTGACCCAAAAACAAAATTTTCCGAATTTCGACCAAGCAACATTGGTTTTAGAGGAATACATTTCCTTTCTAATGGTGCAAAAACTACGTCTCTAGCTCTTGTTTTTCAAAAGTTATGGCCGTTTAAAGTTAGACGTTTTGCTTCAAAATAGCTATTTCACCCACCCCTGTGGTTATGGATGAAATTTTGACCCAAAAACAAAATTTTTCGAATTTCGACCAAGCAACATCGGTTTTAGAAAATACATTTCCTTTCTAATGGTGCAAAAACGTCTCTAGCTCTTGTTTTTCAAAAGTTATGGCCTTTTTAAAGAGTTAGTTTTACCTAAATAACTATTTCGACCACAACATGGTGATCTTTGGTGCAAAACTACGTCTCTAGCTCTTGTTTTTCAAAAGTTATGGCCGTTTAAAGTTAGACGTTTTGCTTCAAAATAGCTATTTCACCCACCCCTGTGGTTATGGATGAAATTTTGACCCAAAACAAAATTTTCCGAATTTCGACCAAGCAACATCGGTTTTAGAGGAATACATTTCCTTTCTAATGGTGCAAAAACTACGTCTCTAGCTCTTGTTTTTCAAAAGTTATGGCCGTTTTAAAGTTAGACGTTTTTGCTTCAAAATAGCTATTTCACCCACCCCTGTGGTTATGGATGAAATTTTGACCCAAAAACAAAATTTTCCGAATTTCGACCAAGCAACATCGGTTTTAGAGGAATACATTTCCTTTCTAATGGTGCAAAAACTACGTCTCTAGCTCTTGTTTTTCAAAAGTTATGGCCGTTTAAAGTTAGACGTTTTTGCTTCAAAATAGCTATTTCACCCACCCCTGGTTATGGATGAAATTTTGACCCAAAACAAAATTTTCCGAATTTCGACCAAGCAACATTGGTTTTAGAGGAATACATTTCCTTTCTAATGGTGCAAAAACTACGTCTCTAGCTCTTGTTTTTCAAAAGTTATGGCCGTTTAAAGTTAGACGTTTTGCTTCAAAATAGCTATTTCACCCACCCCTGTGGTTATGGATGAAATTTTGACCCAAAACAAAAATTTTCCAATTTCGACCAAGCAACATCGGTTTTAGAGAAATACATTTCCTTTCTAATGGTGCAAAAACTACGTCTCTAGCTCTTGTTTTCAAAAGTTATGGCCGTTTTAAAGTTAGACGTTTTTGCTTCAAAATAGCTATTTCACCCACTGTGGTTATGGATGAAATTTTGACCCAAAACAAAATTTTCCGAATTTCGACCAAGCAACATCGGTTTTAGAGAAATACATTTCCTTTCTAATGGTGCAAAAACTACGTCTCTAGCTCTTGTTTTTCAAAAGTTATGGCCGTTTAAAGTTAGACGTTTTTGCTTCAAAATAGCTATTTCACCCACCCCTGTGGTTATGGATGAAATTTTGACCCAAAACAAAATTTTCCGAATTTCGACCAAGCAACATTGGTTTTAGAGGAATACATTTCCTTTCTAATGGTGCAAAAACTACGTCTCTAGCTCTTGTTTTTCAAAAGTTATGGCCGTTTAAAGTTAGACGTTTTTGCTTCAAAATAGCTATTTCACCCACCTCTGGTTATGGATGAAATTTTGACCCAAAACAAAATTTTCCGAATTTCGACCAAGCAACATCGGTTTTAGAGGAATACATTTCCTTTCTAATGGTGCAAAAACTACGTCTCTAGCTCTTGTTTTTCAAAAGTTATGGCCGTTTAAAGTTAGACGTTTTTGCTTCAAAATAGCTATTTCACCCACTGTGGTTATGGATGAAATTTTGACCCAAAACAAAATTTTCCGAATTTCGACCAAGCAACATCGGTTTTAGAGGAATAAATTTCCTTTCTAATGGTGCAAAACTACGTCTCTAGCTCTTGTTTTCAAAAGTTATGGCCGTTTAAAGTTAGACGTTTTTGCTTCAAAATAGCTATTTCACCCACCCCTGTGGTTATGGATGAAATTTTGACCCAAAAACAAAATTTTCCGAATTTCGACCAAGCAACATCGGTTTTAAGAAATACATTTCCTTTCTAATGGTGCAAAAACTACGTCTCTAGCTCTTGTTTTTCAAAAGTTATGGCCGTTTAAAGTTAGACGTTTTTGCTTCAAAATAGCTATTTCACCCACCCCTGTGGTTATGGATGAAATTTTGACCCATAAACAAAATTTTCCGAATTTCGATAAACCAATATCGGTTTTAAAGACATTCATTTCCTTTCTAATGGTGCAAAAACTACGTCTCTAGCTCTTGTTTTTCAAAAGTTATGGCCGTTTAAAGTAAGATGTTTTTGCTTCAAAATAGCTATTTCACCCACCCCTGTGGTTATGAATGACATTTTGACCCATAAACAAAATTTTCCGAATTTCGACCAAAGCAATA